>NC_051226.1:22446023-22746023 GCF_015220715.1 Pygocentrus nattereri | reverse complement strand
GGACACATGCTGAGAGAAGCAAGATTTATTAAGGGCAAACAGACATGACCAAAAGAAACACAGACTAAACACAATAACAGAGACTAGGAAATATAACAGAGACCAGAAAAGCAAACACCAAACAATACCATACAAAGACCAAACATATCAAACAATTCAAACAAAGACCAGCAAGAGACTAGGGAAAACACAGGACTTAAATACAGGGACAGGTAACAAGACACAGGTAGTTAACAAGAGGGTAATAGGTGAAAACAATCAAGGACAGGGTCTGGAAACAAGGGGGCAGGACCGGTAAGGAAGCAAAACAAAAGCACATGGACAAGCACAAAACCAAAACATAAGCACATGGACAGGACTGGGAGGAGCCAATTGTGACACTGTCATCATTAAATTAGTGGTCATGCAGTCATTGATGTATGTTGTCACTGTCACAAATATCTTCATTTTTGTTGTTTATACTTTTATTTGCATAATTTAAAAGCACCAATTGCCCTTTGCATTGTGTTAACAGTAACTTAATGAACAGGCCATGGCATATGGTCTAAAACTTATGGTACTTTGAAAAAATCAATTACGATTAAAAGGAAACTGTAAAGTCATTATTTTGTAGCTACAGCAGCAATGTATTCATTTAAGCACTGTACATATTTTCAACATTGAAAAAAGTTTTTTTAAATATTAAAACATTAAAGTTTTTTCACTCAATCTGAGATCTAAACTGTAAACTAAAAAGAACTTCCAGTTCACTGCTGATGATGAAACCCAAGGTCACTGCTTTATTAACAAGAAAAATGAAACATGTTAATAATGAAAATAATTAATGCTTTCATAAATTCTAGACTAGACTACTGTTCTGAATAGTTGCCCTGCTGTGTTTCTAAATGGGCTCAAACTATAGTTCAGGCTGTGGTAGCCCAGGTGCTGACCAGATAAAAAAATTCAGAGCATTACTCCAGTGTTTGCTGCCATTTACACTGGCTTCATGCTTCACATTGACTACAATGTCTTGCTTATGAAAAGCCCTTAATGGTCTAATTGTTGCCATCTTCACTCAGGTAAGGCAGACTCCCTAGGATTGCTTGGTGAAACATCTGATATTTCTTCTGAACTCTGCAAATATGTACCAGAAATTATTAGCAAGGCAAGAGAAATGTTTTTTAATCTAGATTATTTTTTGTGCACAGACCAGACCGATGTCTAGTTTTTATAGTGTTGCCTAATGCTTCTAATGTTTTATATTCCCAATGCTTTGAAGATAAATATTTTGAATATATATATATAAATACATCTTTTTCATCTATATCATGATGAGACGGGGGATCCAATTTCCTGACTGTGTGAGAGGTCACACTGTATTTGCAGAAGGCTCTGTATTCCTCAAGCTGTAAATGAAGGGGCTCAGGAGGGGCGTCTGATTCAAAACAGTAAGCAGAAAAAGAGGTGGACTATTTTCAGAAATGTATACCTGTGAAAGTGCAGCTCATTTTCAAATAAATTTAATCTTATGAAATGAAGGAACAAAGTATATATGATGCCTTAAAAACACAAATCAAAACTAAGGAGTTTCATTATCTTAATAGGTTGTCAAGTGCAAGTGTTTGTTTTCATTCTTATTAATTAAAAGTGATTCCTGGACCAATTAAACAGCTGAATGTTTTTGCTTCCCTTGTTATTGTGTTTTTCATCTGCTCAGAGGGAAAATACAGAAGGATAATTAATGTATTTCATGTGCTTTTTCACATGAAAAAGGGTTAAGGTACCAAAATAAAATTGCTAATGAGCATCCAGTTATAGTTGGGGCAGTCGTGGGCTGGAGGTTAGGGAACTGGCCCTGTAACTGGAAGGTTGCCGGTTTGATAACCAGAGCTGACAGTCCATGACTGAGGTGTCCTTGAGCAAGACACCTAACCCCCAATTGCTCCCCGGGCGCTGTGGATAGGGCTGCTCCAAGCAAGTGTGCTCATTGCCCCCTTGTGTGTGTGTATTCACTAGTGTGTATGTGGTGTTTCACTTTACGGATGGGTTAAATGCAGAGGTGGAATTTCCCCGTTTGTGGGATTAAAAAAGTATCACTTAACTTAATCCATGTTACATGTAGCAGCTTTTGATGGATTTGCACTTCTCTGATTACTTTCAAACAAAATTGCTTTTACTTATACTGAAGAATATTTGTAATTTCATTCTGTTCTTTTGGTTCAGCACCTGGACTACTACTCAGAAGAGAAGCATAGCATCTAAGGTACCTCTACTGTTTACATTTTTTCTTTTGAAATTGCCAAGTAAATTAAAAATAACAATTTAATTATTTAACTACTTAACTTTTCTTTTTAATTTTGCAGTGATAATTTAGCAATATTCATTTTAACCAATTATAATCAAAGTACCAGTCAAAAACATAAATCTACATATTTATATATTGAAAGCATTAATTTATAGGCTTAGTCTGAGTCATGGGAGATCTTGGTTTTGATTAAATGTATCACAGCAAAAAAAGTTAAATGGCTTCTTTTTCATTTGTATGAAATCTTTTGTATTTATAGGCCTGCACAAAAGTCAGAGATCACCATTTAGTTAATTTCCATTCAAATGTATAGAAAGTAGATTTAAAGTATAGAAAAAGGCAGTAAGTAAATATTTAACAGAAGCCTTTAGTGGGTCAGTATTTAGAGGGTCCACACTTTATTATAGCTTTCATTCTTTTAGAGTGACTTGCTTTCAGTTGTCCAAAGAATTCTGCAGAGTCATTTTTCCTGATTTATTTATTTTTTTTACAACCCCAATTCCAATGAAGTTGGGGCGTTGTGTAAAACATAAATAAAAACAGAATACAATGATTTGCAAATCCTTTTCAACCTATATTCAATTGAATACACTACAAAGACAAGATATTTAATGTTCAAACAGATAAACTTAATTGTTTTTTGCAAATATTCACTCATTTTGAATTTGATGCATGCAACACATTCCAAAGATGTTGGGACAGGGGCAACAAAAGACTGGGAAAGTTGAGGAATGCTCAAAAAACACCTGTTTAGAACATTCCACAGGTGAACAGGTTAATTGAACAGGTGAACAGGTGAGTGTCATGATTGGTTATAAAGGGAGCATCTCTGAAAGGCTCAGTCGTTCACAAGCAAGGACGGGGCGAAGTTCACCACTTTGTGAACAACTGCATGAGTAAATAGTCCAACAGTTTACGAACAACGCTTCTCAACATGCAGTTGCAAGGAATTTAGAGATTTCATCATCTACAATCCATAATATCATCAAAAGGTTCAGAGAATCTGGAGAAATCTCTGCAAGTAAGCGGCAAGGCAGAAAACCAACATTGAATGCCCGTGACCTTCGATCCCTCAGGCGGCACTGCATTAAAAACCGACGTCATTCTGTAACGGATATTACCACATGGGCTCAGGAACACTTCAGAAAACCACTGTCAGTGAACACAGTTCGTCGTTCCGTCTACAAGTGCAAGTTAAAACTCTGCCATGTAAAGCGAAAGCCATATATCAACAACCCCCAGAAACGCTGCCGGCTTCTCTGGGCCCGAGCTCATCTGAGATAGACTGACGCAGAGTGGAAAAGTGTCCTGTGGTCTGACGAGTCCACATTTCAAATTATTTTTGGAAAACATGGATGTCGTGTCCTCCAGGCCAAAGAGGAAAAGGACTGCCTGGATTGTTTTCAGTGCAAAGTTCAAAAGCCAGCATCTCTGATGGTATGGGGGTGTGTTAGTGCCCATGGCATGGGTAAATTGCATATCTGTGAAGGCACCATTAATGCTGAAAGGTACATACAGGTTTTGGAGCAACATATGCTGCCATCCAAGCAACGTCTTTTTCAGGGATGTCCTGCTTATTTCAGCAAGACAATGCCAAGCCACATTCTGCACGTGTTACAACAGCGTCGCTTCATAGTAAAAGAGTGCGGGTACTAGACTGGCCCAACTTCATTGGGGTTGTATTATTTTCACAGTAACGGCTTCTTGACAGCTACACATCCTTTCAAACGTATGTTGCCTTCTCACAGTGGAGGGATGGACAGTATCAAGAGCTGAGCTTGCTTTTCTCCTCTCTCTCAAAGATGAAAGCTTTACATATTGTCTGATACTGACAGTTTTGATGGTCTAGTACGGGGGTATTTAATTAAAATTCAATAAGGTCCAGGTCGAGAAGCTTTCCTCAAGCAAAGGACATCAAAATGTCTACTTTGCATCATGATTCAGTGCCATATACTGTATACTGAAGAAGCACAGTAGGTATATCAACATCTTGTGTAGTCAACAAGTGAACGTCAAATCAAATTAAGTACAATTCCATCATATTTCAACAACATTTACTGTCAGGTTTCTAATTTTGGAGCATTATCTCTGTAACCCTTTTTTTCTTGTCCTTTGATAACTCCTTTCTTATGAGAGTGGATTATTTTACATCTAACGAATAACTTGTATGTAAAGAATGGAAATTAAATAAATGAAATGTAGTCTCTGACTTTACTGCATAGTTATGAAAAAAATAAATGTAAATGTCTTCTAAAATGAGACCTGATGTTCATATATTTATATAAAATATTTATTGAAACAAAAAGCTTTCAGTATCTTTACTGAACAATGTAGCCAGATATTTAAAAAGTTTGTAATGCTAGCAGTCAATGCATTACAAAGATCGGTGCAAAGACACACTATAGAGTCCTTAAATAAATTATGAAAACCTTACTGTGACAGCTTATGATCTGCAGGCACCTCCAGCTTTTGGTATCATCTATGTTTACATCATGGGAGCTCAGGACTGATGGCTGCTCTCTAAAAGAAAAAGTAGTGCTGATATTCCACAACACTACATGGTAAATTAAAAGACAAAACAAGCTGCATGCCAACACCAAAATATTAACTGTGAAACATGGTGAAGAGTATATAATAGCTGCTGCTTCAAGGCCTAAACAACTGAAAATCATTGAAAGACTAATGAATTCTAAGCTGTATCAATAAATTGTTCAGCAGAAAGTCAATCCATATGTGGTCTAAAACCCAGGCAAAACAAAATATAGATCCACATAAAAGTGGCTCAAACAGAACAAAATGATATTTAATTATGGCCATTTCAGATTTCAACCCTCAGTCCCTGTTGAAATGTCCTGATATAGCCTCCTTATGACCATTCAAACAAGGCAATAATATACAATAGTGTATTCATCTTCATCTAAGTGATCTTCATCTAAGTCATAACAACATATATGTATATGTGTATGTATGTGTGTGTGTGTGTGTGTGTGTGTGTGTGTGTGTATTTTTTATTTTTTTTGATGTATAGATCAAAGCAATCCAATATGAAATGCCTTTATTGGCAAAAAGCATGTGAACCTCTCATTTCAGTATCTGGTGTGACCCCCCTAAGCAGCAAAAACTTCAACCAAACATTAATTCTCACACATTCACTTGGAGAAATTCTGTGTGATTTTGGCGCCATCTTGTGTTTGGTTTTTGCATTTGGAGTCACTCAGATGAAGTATACGTAGAGATTATGCAGTGAATCATTCAGGGGGGTTAAATGAGTTAAATAATGTATTTTAGCAAATAAGACATTCAAAATGTGATTTAAAGTTGGACAATAAAAAAAACCCTTCTCATAGAATTTATAAACATTTGTCACTGTGTTTGCACACTGTGAAATTAGACCTCTGCATTTAACACCTCCCTGCAGTGAAACACCCACATACATGCACGCTAGTGAACACACACACTAGGGGGCAGTGAGCACACTTGTGCCTTGCTCAAGGGCACTTCAGTCATGGACTGGCAGCCAAGGGGATCAAACCAGCAACCTTCCGGTCACAGGGCTGGTTCCCTAACCTCCAGCCCATGACTGCCACATGAGTTATGCCTATTCATTGTAAGAATGAAATGAGAGACATCAAGAGTTTTTCCAGTACATGACGCACATAAAAGGGCCCTTATTCTGCATTTGCCTTCTATTTAAAATTTTTCTTGAGGTCTAATTATATTTGTTCAGTTGTATATGCCAAAAACTAGTCGTAATTAATTTTTACGTGACCATTTTCCAACCTAACTCCATCCCTTAGAACAGACGTCTTTAGGTACAGTATTTTCACCAGCTCAGAACTGTTCAGAAGTTTAAAAAGTCTGGGGTGAAATACTCTACAACTCCAACAAGAAGGAGACTAACCTGCTGTAGGCTAAATAGGTGAATATATGTAATTGAACTGAAATTGTGACATCACAAAAACAACTAATTCAAAACTGGCTCATTTTGAAGCTTGGTTTCCATAAACAGACTGCATGGACGGGGCAGTGAACAGTATCTTCATGCAATAATGTAATTATGTTTATGTACCAATTTTTGCCACATTTTTTTTGTTCAAAAGGTTGTGACATTACAAATACAATGAATTGAAAACAGATCGTTTTTCAATGGACTAGGGAGTCAACAGTACATTTTCCATTCAATTTTCCATAATATGGTCCCTTTAATACTGAACTCAGGAAAAAAGTCTTAACCATATATAAAGTACTGATGATCACTCATTGTCTTTTTATTATGCTTTACCCAAACCTATCAGGCTATTGGCACAGGCTTAACTGTGGTGGTTAAACTATCTTGCCATAACACTTTCGAGCACAGTACGATTACTTAAATAAAGGATCTCGGTGAGTCAGCAGTGCCCTGGTACTGCAATCACAGCAAAACTGCAAGGCCAAAGCTTTCCTACAAGACTGGCAGCTCCCATTGTAATGAATCAGACTAAAACGAAGTATAGTCTGGCTGGTAAGAGGATTCTCAAGGTCAACAGGCTAATTTGGTATTAAACTTGAAATTTCAGCACATGCTGATGGCTTTTCTTTGCAGTTTGTGCAAACTCTGCTATCAGAAAAGAAGCAGCTGGACAGATAAGGCCTGTTTGTGCATGTAGTGGGAGAGTGAAAGAGGTTTACATTGTCGCAGCAATCTTACCCCCCTCAGTTCTCCACTGACAGCAGGCTCTAATTAACCTTATGGCTGCTGTGACAGAACACAGAGCAGAAGGTTACATGACTGAGTGGAGGTAATAATGAACATATCAAAGGAAGGTTTGATGATTTATGTTAAAATTGGCCTCAACTTCAAAACTGTATCCGTGGCTCCTGTCAACATGGAACCACACTGTTTCAAGGAATCTGTTCCTGTTTTTCACACTCACAAATACAAAGATCAATATAACTGACAGACACAGACACCATTAACACACATTTAAGGTTGAGTTTTAAAATTTTAAAGTAACTACTTGAACTATCAACTGTTTACTTTACTAAATTCATTATGTAGTGATCATAAATTCCATTTAAAGGTTCATGCCTTTTAAAAAACATTGTAAATGCATCTATAATAAGTATCTTATATATATATATATATATGGTGCTTGCTTATTTCCGGTACGACAGTCTGTTTTGCAAATGTGCAGACTAAAAAACTGATCACTAAGCTAAAATCTAGCTCTCTTTATTAGATTTCTAGACCTTACTCCAATCTAAGAATTTGGAGTATGCTAACTATTTGAATGTTTAGATAACTGAATATTCTGAAGCAGAAACCGAAGTAGAAATCTGATTATGATCAGATTATTGAGTGCATGTAAACGTACTTGGTGAAATCTCCTCCAGTTTTCACTCGTTTTGCTTTGTTAAAAAAGTACAACCGCAATTAAACCATACATCTGAGCATTTAATGGCATTGTACATACACAACATATGTTTCAGCTGCAGGTAGACAGATATGCAATGGGTCAAATACTATTTGTCTTTGTATATACAAAGCAAGTCTACTGTGGTAAACAGGCACTATGGCTTACATGCAGAAACAAGCAGTCTGTGGAACGCCAAACTCTCAGTCAGCGGAGGACCGCAATTAGCAACAAGAGGCTGCACTTTACGGTCATTTTATCACAAATAAGAGGTGCTGTTTAGGTTATAATGGTAATAAAGTATGTTTAAAAACAATGATGTCATTTCAAAATTATGATGGTGTTAAATTTCTTTTCCACATCTATCTAGAAAACACATGCGAGGACCAAGGATTTTAAAAAAAGTGAGGACCAACATGCATCTCAATAAAAAAGCACCCTCTAATCACAAATTCGCAAATGCTTTTAAACTCAAAGTCTTCTTTTCCAAAGGGTTCCCTTGGCTATACTGTGTCGGTTATGGTTTCTTTCTCCATTCAATGTGCTAAATCAGGATCAGGAAAAACTATGTAGGACAAAATATTGGAACATGTTCTTTTTCAGATGTCACTCAACTTTGTGCCAGCCACTCAAGACTGTGCTCTCCTCAGATTTGAGTCTTTAATCTCTGAATGTATGACTTTTGAACACTAATTAGCTACAAGTTGAGCCTGTATTGTGGCATGTGGCACTTTTTAGCTTGGCAAACACCACAGAACAGATTTCCTGTAACTCCAACACCAGCCACTCAACTTTGCTCTCCCATTTGGCTGTTTTTTTGTTGTTTGTCAGTCGTGCACCAGTTAGTCAAAAATCAAACCTGTACTGTGGTGTGTAGCACTCATTATATCTGCAGGCTGCTCGCTAAGCTAACACTAGGTTTTCTATCAACTTCAAACCTTTTAATTTTGCCTTCAAACCTTACATCAAACACCCTCACTCAACTTCACTTCATATTTTTTACTCATTATCATGCTTCTGAGGTGTTAACCATATTTAAATGTGTTCTATAGTGAGCAGAGCTGTTACCATGCTAGCTAAGGTAATGCTAACCCGCTCATCTCTCCTAGTTAGCAGAACTTGTAACACAGTAAAAGCAGTGTTCACATTTATTGAATGACAGACTGAAAATAATGCACTGCATTCACTTATTTGGTGACTGTGTAAGCAAACAGAACTTTTTAATTGTTTTATTTTTATATAAATGCAAGATGAGATGGCACAAAAGCACAGTTTACCATGGTAACATTTTGGTTACGGTTAAGATTTATAAAAAAATGGATATTGCCAAAGCCTAGGATTATTAAAACCCTCTTACTCATGGTAAAATAACTGTCACACAAGGCCTTCAGTGCCATATTGCTTTTATAAAACAGAGACACCATATAACATGATGAAATATGGGTAACAATGCAAAAATCATAATATAGCATGATGTTCATTCATTAAACATTCATCTTATGAAGTACCTTTTTCTTATCAAATTACCACCTCAACAATAATGCTAAGTCTAGCATATGTCATGTAAGCATCAAGGTAAAGATGCCATGCATTGATTTTCCCACACTGGGATTACTGCAACCAGTGGCAGATCTATCAAAACATAGACATTTAAAGGCATGCAAGTAACATAGTTTAGTGTGTATGTAGCAGTCGCACAGTGAATCTTTCAGTAAATACTTACATTCAAAACCTAATACTGATTGAGGTGCTTCCAAGTCTGCTACTTGCCGGTAACTGGTTAGCCTAGATCTAGCTGGTGAAAAAATAAGTTTAAACTAAACAAGATTCTTATGTAGGGTATATATAGTAGTGCTTCAGGACCTTATACACACTGAAGCATGCAAGAAACGTAAGGGTGCATTAATACAGGATTATGCGGCAGTCACACGTGTGCATGTATCAAGTATTTTACAACAAACGGTGCAGCCAATTAATTTTAGGACTGAAGCTATCCATTTTATAATGTAAAATACAAAAACAGGAACACTATATTCATTCCTCTGTGCTTTTCATCTCATTTACGCTCAAATATTTAGAGGCATCATTTGAAGAAAAGGTAGGGCATAGTCCTAATCATAGCCCACATGAAAGAACTTTAGCTATGGGGACAACAAACAGAATAAATGATAAAATCAGCAAATAATGGTCATTAAAAATCCTTTGAGCACCTCTGAAAACAACATTACAGATATTCCACTTGGTCAGTCAAAATAGCTATAATGTTCATAATTCTTCAAGCAGATCAGTCTTGAAATTTACTAAAAAAGGCCAGTGGTTCCTGGCAGCTCCTTCAAAACCTGGTTTTAGTGATGTGTCCAAAAATTAATTTGCTTGACAAGGCTTCTAGCAGCCGAATGGCTGATCTCAAATAGCTTTTCCCATGATGAGCAAACTCATGAGGAAGACCATGATGAAGAAGATCCACATGAAGAAGCGATCCATCACCTTAGCAACTTTACGCCACTCCCCACTCCGTCTCTGTGTGGCCTTTTGGTCATGATAACAGTTGGCAATGTACTCAATGTTCCTCAGCAAAGACTGGTGATGACATATGCACTGGCCCTTGAGTAGCAACTCTTTCCTTTTCACTGAGTCCTTCCCTCCCACAGCTCCAAAACTTTCACCATCTCTCCCTCCACCTGTTCCTCTTCGTCCTTCACACCCACCTACCGCTCCTGACACATCTCCATAATCAATGTTCACAAAAGCCCCATCCTTCCAGGCTGTTACGTTTGCTTCCGGTGACAGGGCTGCACTCAGGTCGTCTTCCACTTCTTCTTTGTGGTCTTTCAGCTTCTGAGAATCATTAGCTTCACTGGCTATGATTTTTCTTGTCTTCAAAGCCAGTTCCTCCTTTCTGGTCTGGCCATTGACGGTCCAGCTAGCTCCTCTCTTGGCAGTCTTCTCAGTCTGGACTGATAGACAGCTTTCACCGACCTCATACACAAAGCAGATTCGCGCCAAGTAGTGTAGTATGAAACGGCGAGCCCACTCAGGCACAGGTCGTGCCTCAGGACCACAGTGATGGATGTTCATAATGAAGATAGTCAGGGCTGTGGAGGCTGTGATCATGGTCATTGTGGCTATGTAGTATTTCCCTGTGAATACAACAGGTTTGATTAGACCACCATAGCAGACTGCACACGGAGCACACAGCAATGAACAGATGCAATCATAAATACCCACTATGAGGCCAGGGGATTATTGCTTATCAGGTCCAAAAGCGCAGTTAGAATATATTATCTGAATGTTCATTATTGACTGCCTTGAGACTGGTATAATGAGATAACTACAGCCTAGGAAATAAAGAATTACAGCAGTGTAACAGTGCCAGTTGCATTATCCAGTCTAATTACTGCATTATCCAGCTACTGAACTTATCCTGGGTGGCTTTACCTCTGGGCCCATTTTTTAGCTTATGAAACATTAATTTTTAATGTTCATTTCCTTCTGTGGGATTACATTGCACAAAAAGCAAACTACTAAAATACCATGCACTACCAAATATATAAAGCTGCTAAATATTCAGAAATCTGGGACTCCCAGAAAACTGGCACAAGTCACCGGTCCATCACAGGGCAGATACACAGACATACACATTCACACACCTAGGGGCATTTCAGTATCTCCAGTTGGCCTAAGTGTATGTCTTTGGACTCTGGGACTGTGGGAAAAAAAGAGAACATGCAAACTCCCCTTTGACAGATATTACACCTTGCAAATGCTTTTGTAGCCAATTATGAGTCTTTCTATTCATGTTTTAGGAATTTTTGTGTAGTCTTCCGGGCTGAATGCTTATATCTCTGCAATATTTCTGGGCAGTCTTATTCACAGTTTCTACAGATTTTCATTGATGTTTAAGCTGCTTTTAGTATTGTAAAGACAACACATTACAGCACAGTATGATATTGCATGGTAAGCAGATTCTGTAATGTTTGCTCTCTGTTGCTTTACATGACACAGAAAATTACCTTATAGTTTGAGTCACGCATTATAAGTCAGGATAATTTACATAATGAATATGTATGTGAAATCTCACCAATAAGCGGCACGTTTTCAGAGGGTGGCATGCTCTCTGCCACTAACAACTGGAAGACAGTGAGAGCCAGTAGTACTGTAACCCCAAGGGAGACTTTTTCTCCTGAGTCAGCTGGCAAGTAGAAGCCCAGGGGAGCCAGAAAGGAAATCATCATACATGGAATGAGGAGGTTGAATATGTAGAAAGAAGCTCTCCTCTTCAACTGCAGTGTGTAGGTGATATCTGGATATGGGTCTGAGCAGCAACCATACAGTATAATATTCTTCTTTGCCGGCATTCCAAGCACTTCCCACTCAACATTCTCCACAAAGTCAGCCAGGTCAGCACTGTCCATTCCATTGAGAATGTCCATCTGGTTCCCGTTATGAGTCCAGGAACCGAAGGTGAGGCGGCACTGCTGGGCATCAAAGGGGAAGAAGGAGACATCCACCTTGCAGGAGCTCTTGGTAATGGCTGGCTGATCCCAAGTGATATGGCCATCATAGCTGATCACCACATTGGTCTCCATGGAGCTGGAGAACTGGTCATCAGCACTGTGATGTCAGGCAACCCAGACAAAGGACAGAAAAGAATTAGCTGCTTCATCTGACTAAAGTTTTTATTATAGTTTCAAGTCATCTTTATCAGTTTCAAAAAAAGACTTTCATAATAACTAAGCTACTAAAATATGGAAGCATATGTATTAAAATTAAAATGTAATATGTAGAACAGCAATGTATTTTTATTTTTGCATTTTAATTCCCCCTCATATATGCAATGTTAGGCACAAAATGAAAATTAAAATTTACTTCTGTAATTTTAATATGCCATTTGGTATACTAGCATTGTCATTTCATTTACACAAAGATTTTGATGCATATTAAAATATTTTTGATGGCATATTAATGCAGGTTGGGAAGTCCATGAAAATGAAAATGCAATCTTGTTGAATGCATTTTCAAAGATATTTTGCCACAGGTTGAGTGCAGTAGGCAAGAACATGTAATTGCAAAGAGGAGAGGCCCTTTTTCTTATTTATACTTGAATTTTGCCATGTTTCTAGCTTGGTGTTCTCTTCAAAAACACAATTTAAATGCATTACTAAAGAGTGACACATTTACACACATCCACTTATTCAGCTTACAACACATTAGACTGCTCATTCACGATTATGTTATATAGAGTATTTCAGCAAGGGCAGGGCAGCCAATCAAACGTAGATTATTTATATACATCAGTCTTAAAGACACAATAACAAAAACAGCCTATTTCATTCTAAAGGGATAAAGAGAGGTTAGAAAATAGTCATGTAAAAAGAATAATAATTATTTTTGGTACGTAAACCTAAATAAATATCATAAGTGGACCTTATATCAGAAAAAAGATGGTATTTTAAAACTGATATGGTGAGAATAACCATACACATAATAAATCTACTCAAATAGAGATTGATAAAAAAAAACAACTAGATACTCACTTGTAGTGTGCCAGTTTTAAGAGGGAAATGATGAACAGATATGGAAAACCTGTGGCTGTAGGTGAGCACTGGAATAAGCAGTGCATGGACGGTTGAGGATGAAGTTTGGGCAGTGAAGTAACGTGAAAATATAGGCTGCCAGGGCACAAAAGACTAGAGGGAGATGGTGCACACTTTACAGAACTGTACACTATTTCCCTTTTCGTTTTAACCATTACTGTGTCTGTTTCTGTATTTCATTACCATGCATTAAACTGTGATAAAACTGATACTCGTGTTTACTGAAATTTAATTCTCCTGAATCATAATGCTCACTATGGCTCCTGGATTAAATATCACTCCTCACTTTAAGTACATTTCAAGTGCCTAGTTTATGAGCACCTCTTTGAGAGATCTCCAACATTTTAATATCATCTGTGAAGTTTTTTCATTTTTCTATAAATAGCACTGAACAATTCTATTCTCCTAAAAGTATTTTTGCAATTTTAAGACATTTCTTCATAATGTCTTTTAGAAATTAACCAGTACACTGAAAAATTAACTGCCCACCTAAAAGCAGACTCTCGCTTGACACGTTCTTGTTGGAACCTAAAACCCTGCAAAATTATTATACATTTTTAATTATTAATTACAAATTATTATTATTACAGTTCTTGGGAAAATTAAAGCTGTACATACTTAAATACTTAAAGTGCCACTCATGGGAGATAAAAAACAGATAAGTGTATGGCTTAAACTATTTATCCGACCTTAAAATACACTATCATAGAAAAAGAGTACTGTGCAGGTAGCATATATTGTTGTTCATCAAGGTAGAAACAATGTAAATGCACCCGTAAAGGTATAGCAGTGGTCTTAAAGTCCAATTCTGGACCCTAAAGTCTAAAACTTACATTCACTTTCTCAAAGGAAGGGCATATATACATATTGGTGTCCTTATATAATAATCTTTATCTACATATTTATAAAAATGTACTACCAATATCATTCAAATAAAATATACTTAAATGTTATTGTTGTGCTCTCCATGGATCACCACCTTATTGTGGTGGAGAGGTTTGTGTGCTTGAATGATCCTAGGAGCTAAACAAAAGCTCCTGGTAGGGTCTCCCATGGCAAACTGGTCCTAGGTGACAGGCCAGACAAAGTGTGATCCATAATCACCCCTATGAAAACAAGAAAGCAGGACTTGTGTTCCCTGCCCGGATCAGGGTTACCGGGGCCCCACCATGGAGCCTCGCCAGCGAGCGTCTGGTGGCCGGGCATTCACTCATGGTGCCCGGCCGGGCCCAGCCCGAAGGAGCTACATGAGTCCCCCCTCCCATCGACCCACCACCTATGGGAGAGGCAATAGTAGGCGTTCGGTGCTTTGTGGATCGGGCAGTGTTCAAAGGCATGGGCCTTGGCGTTCTGATCCTCGGTTGCTGAAACTGGCTTTTGGAACTTGGAATGTTACCTCACTGACAGGGAAGGAGCCTGAGTTGGTGCGCGAGGTTGAGAGATACCGGCTAGATATAGTCGGGCTCATCTCAACACACAGCTTGGGCTCTGGGTCCAATCTCCTTGAGAGGGGCTGCACTTTATTCTTTTCTGGAGTTACCCATGGTGAGAGACGGCAGGCAAGTGTGGGCTTTCTCATAGCCCCTCGTCTCGGCGCCTGTATGTTGGGGTTTTCTCCGGTGGACGAGAGGGTAGCTTCCCTACGCCTTCGGGTTGGGGAACAGGTCCTGACTGTTGTCTGTGCTTATGCACTGAACAGCAGTGCAGAGTACCCAGCCTTCCTAGAGTCCTTGGGACGGGTGCTTGAAAGTGCTCCTCCTGGAGACTCTATTGTCCTACTGGGGGACTTCAATGCTCACGTGGGCAACGACAGTGAGACCTGGAGGGGTGTGATTGGGAGGCATGGCCTCTCTGATCTGAACCTGTACAGGTTTTGGACTTCTGTGCAAACCACAGTCCATCATGAACACCATGTTTGAACACAAGGATGTCCATAAGTGCACATGGCACCAGGACACCCTAGGCCGCAGTTCAATGATTGACATTGTAGTCGTGTCATCGGACTTGCGGCCATGTGTTTTGGACACTCGAGTAAAGAGAGGAGCTGAGCTGTCAACTGATCACCACCTGGTGGTGAGTTGGATCAGGTGGTGGGGGAAAATGCCGGTCAGACTAGGCAAACCCAAACGTATAGTGAGGGTTTGCTGGGAACGTCTGGCAGAAGAACCTGTCAGATTGATCTTCAACTCACACCTCCGTCAGAACTTTGACCACATTGGTGACCAGGAGGTGAGGGACATTCAGAATGGGCCATGTTCTGCTCCTCCATTGTTGAAGCGGCTGACTGTAGCTGTGGTCACAAGGTAGTTGGTGCCTGTCGGGGCGGTAATCCTCGAACCCGGTGGTGAACACCCCAGGTGAGAGATGCCGTCAAGCTGAAGAAGGAGTCCTACTGGGCATGGTTGGCCTGTAGGACACCAGAGGCAGCTGGCAGGTATCGACAGGCCAAGCGATCTGCGGCTTGAGTCGTTGCCAAGGCAAAAACCCGGGTGTGGGAAGAGTTTGGTGAGGCCTTGGAAAGTGACTTTAAGTCAGCTCCGAAAAGATTCTGGCAAACCTTCAGGCGACTCAGAAGGGGAAAGCAGTGTGCCACTACCACTGTATATAGTGGAGATGGTGTGCTGCTGACTTCGAATGAAGACGTCATTGGACGGTGGAAGGAATACTTTGAGGACCTTCTCAATCCCACCGATGCGTTCTCCAGTGAGGAGGCAGAGTCTGGGGACACGGGAAGAGGCTTGTCCATTACTGAGGCCAAAGTGGCTAAGGTAGTTAAAAAGCTCCTTGGCGGCAGGGCTCCAGGGGTGGATGAGATCCGTCCGAGTTCCTCAAGGCTCTGGATGTTGTGGGGCTGTCTTGGCTGACACGCCTTTTCAACATTGCGTGGACATCGGGGGCGGTGCCACTGGATTGGCAGACTGGGGTGGTGGTGCCTCTTTTTAAAAAGGGGGACCGGAGGGTGTGTTCCAACTACAGGGGAATCACACTCCTCAGCCTCCCTGGTAAGGTCTATGCAGGGGTACTGGAGAAGAGAGTCCAGCTTATAGTCGAACCTCAGATTCAGGAGGAGCAGTGCGGGTTCCACCCTGGCCTGGGAACACTGGACCAACTCTTTACCCTCTCCAGGATTCTGGAGGGTTCATGGGAGTTTGCCCAACCAGTCCACATGTGCTTTGTGGATTTGGAGAAGGCATTCGACTGTGTTCCCCAGAGTATTCTGTGGGAGGTGCTTCGGGAGTATGGGGTACATGGCTCTTTGCTATGAGCCATTCAGGCCCTGTACAAACAAAGCAGGAGTTTGGTTCGCATGACCGGCAGTAAGTCAGACTCGTTCCCAGTGAGAGTTGGACTCCGTCAGGGCTGCCCTTTGTCACCGATTCTATTCATCATTTTTATGGATAGATTTTCTAGGCACAGTCAGGGGATGGAGGGTATCTGGTTTGGTAAGATAAGATAAGATAATCCATTATTAGTCCCACAGCGGGGAAATTCACATTGGTGACCTCAAGGTCACATCGCTGCTGTTTGCAGATGATGTGGTCCTATTGGGGACATCAAGCCGTGAACTTCAGCTTTCGCTGGATCGGTTTGCAGCCGAGTGTGAAGTTGCCAGGATGAGGATCAGTACCTCCAAATCCGAGGCCATGGTTCTCAGGCGGGAAAGGGTGGAGAGCCCTCACTGGGTTGGGGATAGGCTCTTGCCTCAAGTGGAGGAGTTTAAGTATCTCACGGTCTTGTTCACGAGTGATGGTACAAGGGAGCGGGAGATTGACAGGCAGATTGGTGCTGGGTCAGCTGTGATACGGGCTCTTTACCGGTCTGTTGTGGTAAAGAAAGAGCTGAGCCAAGTCTCTCGATTTACTGGTCAATCTACATTCCCACCCTCACCTATGGTCATGAGCTTTGGGTAATGACCGAAAGAACAAGATCACGAATACAAGCGGCTGAAATGAGTTTCCTCCGCATGGTGTCTGGGTGACTATATCGCCCAGCTGGCCTGGGAACGCCTTGGAATCCCCCGCAGGGAGCTAGTGGAAGTGGCTGGGGAAAGGGAGGTCTGGGCCTCATTGCTTAGGATGCTGCCCCCCGCGACACGAACCCCGGAGAAGCGGAAGATGATGGATGGATGGATGGATGGATGTTATTGTTGTGGTATTTGCTTTTCCACTGTGCAGTTAAAATAAGTTTGCCGCATTTGACACACATTCTTATAGTAGTCATAATTATTTTGATCCTTGTATTTTATGTATTTAGGTTAGGCTTGTCTGGTTTAAGCCACACTGAATTGTATTTAATGAACTGTGCTTGCATCATTTTACCAGACTTCATAGTGAATATTACAACTACTCCTTCAGTCTGTTACAATGAATCCCACTTATGGGATAAGTACTAAAAATGCACTAGTGTTGATTTTGGCTGAATTGTTCACAAATGATAGGCATTTGCAGCAGAGATGCAGGTTGTTCTTATAAAAATGATTTAACCAAAAAAAAATATGCTTTGTGTCCTGAGCTCTCGCTTAACCTCCTCTGTGAGGAAAGGATTAAGTGTGCAGTGTTTCCTCTGGATTTTACATGCACTTCCTTTTAAGAGTATTGTTTTCAGATATAAATGGAGAACACAGACATCTGTAAAAAAAAAAAAATCACGCATTAGCAGACAATAACAATCTAGCATAGTTGTTGGGGAGATTTATTTTTCACTTTGGCTCCCTTGTTCTCCTTTGAGAGGGATTTAAAAATGTAGTATCCAATCCCTTATGTCCTGCAGCAAAGCTCATGCTTAAAAAGATTATTCCTATCAGGGATTAAATGACCCCCACACCTGTCTAAGTACCTGCGCAGGCATTTCCCTGAAGGTAAAGCATTGTCCCACATTATTTACCAGAAATAAGAATCTGTACTCCATTTATAGCTATATATTTTGCAGTAAAACAGAGCAGGGTGATGAAATACAGAAGCAGATAAGCTGACTGGACACTCCAGTAAATAAAACGTTTGGGAAAGTGTCCAGCTTGTGTCCACAGCAACACTGGAGTAAACAGTAGAAGGAAGTAGGCACAGGAGATGGTGAGACAAATGGGCAAGACTGGCAGGCAGAACCAAAATCGATGAAACTCAATACCCGTCCGACCTACTTGTTATATAGGACTATATCTGGTCTCCATACATAACTACTAGGTATACGGATGGTATCAAGCCCATCATAGTCCGCCTTATTCCAGGTGAGGTATGCATCAAACCAGACCTGACGAATCCATAGGTATGTGGTGAGGATCTGGTTCCGTTCATCCTGAGACAAAACATGTGCTTTAAGACACAAGTGTAACAGGAAAATAATACAGAAAATCCTATAATCAAGTATTCTACAGTAATAATCTCAGCCTGTTCCAATTTCTGTGCATAATATTATTTATTTGGTCCCCAGTGCAAAATAATTTGAACATGTAAAAAGCACTTCATGCAGTGACCAGACAATTTGTGACCAGACCAGCTCAGATTTGATCCCTTGTGTATTTTTTAATCTCAAAAGAGAAGGAGAGAGAGACAGAGAGAGAGAGAGAGAGAGAGAGAGAGAGAGAAAGAGAGACAAAATGCAGCGCAGCTTTAATGACCACCTTTGTAACTTACCAAAAATGTGATTACTCTCATAAAAATCTAATACATTTTGCACTTAACTAATGTACTAACTTGGTTTATAATGAAATACATTGAGCAATGATGCAATATGTTTTATTAATAACACAATACCTTATTATTTTATTGAGAATTTATAACATTTTCATTAAATTACATGTAATATCTTCATAAATTTAAGAGGTGTTTTGCTTTCCCTAAAGGATGATGTAATAATTTTGTCTCATAATATAACACTATGATCATTCTCAGTTACATTTTATCTGAAAATACTCAGCTCCACTACCAGAACAATAATTAAAAACAGGCTCTTTGATAAACCTAGTGTGCAAAAGTGTAGGTTGCTTGTCAAAAAAGAATATGTGAAGTATGGTGGTGGACCCATTATGCTGTGGGGCTGAAACTTGTTAGATACATATAGGGCTGGGTGATAAAACGATAATTATCACGATATAACTTTTCCTCTATAGAGCGATAAGAAAGGTTCAATAAATTTTCGATATAATACACCATTCTCACACTTCCACATTCTAACAAAAGCCCTGGTGGCATTTTCTACTGCAAGGAAAGTGACACTAATCTGCTGTTGCCAGGAGAGGGAGCACTTCTGAGTTTTTAGCATGAATAGAGAGGGAGGCAGCGATGAGTAAACTGAGTCTTTAGTAACGGCTAGAACGTGGAGTTACATATTCCCTGTTTGAGCGGAGTGGCCAGCAATCTGTTCTCCTGTGACCAAGTATGAGTGACAAGATAAGTGGCATAACTACACTGTCCTACAGTGAACTCACCTCTTTCTGTACATTCTAACAAGCTTCAGCAGCATTAAATCACATCTGCTACTCTCAACTACAGCGCTATTACACAGCTCAAAAAGTCATATTAAAGTAAGCAAGCAAGGGAAATGAAAGAAAGAAGTGGGTTCATGTTAGTTACAGCCCAGATTTAAACAAAAGAAAACTGAGGAAGCTGTGAGGCACTGGAGAGTGGGAGAGCACTATCTTTCCAGGCTAGCTCTTTTTAGCAGCTGGCTAACTTGAAGTAGCACTCCGTCACTCATACAACACAGCGAATTGGTGAACAAACAAGACACAAAAGCACTGCTTTCAGTTTAAACATACCTAAAATGAGGACTCTGTTTGTCTGGTGTTGATATATATGCAGTTCATCCCTCAAACACTATGATAGAATATTGAAATCCAGTCGTCTGCTAGCTGGTGTCGGAATACTGTGACACGCTCTGATATGGATGTGGTAGGAGTAACAGTAGTAACACGATGTGATCCATCACTGACGTACTGAGCCAGCTAATGTTTGCTGTTCCTATTAAATTGATGTTGTTCAGAAACTAAACAGTTTAGCACTGTTGTTGGCCACTTCTTTAGCATTTGTAATGGGATAGCTGAGCACTCAAGTGCAACCGTGCTTTTCCAGCTCACCACTTTCTTCTACTGTCCCATGACTGATTTGTGAAATATTCCACTGTTTGGTGAGGGTTTGTTATGTTCCAACCATAAAGGATAGTTTAAAACTGTAATTAACCACCCGGGAGCAAAAATTAACATTCAAACAAAGAAACAACGATTTGACATTTATCACGATATGCATCGATATCGAACGATATGAATCTTCTTTATTGTGATAACATTTTTGGCCATATCGCCCAGCTCTAGATATGTGATATCATTTTAGATCTAAACCTTGTTGATTATGCTCCTGGTTGGTTCATGGTTAGTTTGAAGTCCAAATCTGCAACAAACAATTTACTGACAATAGAATTAAGTTTTTGCAGTGGCCATCTCTGGCTCCTGACTTACACCCTTGTCACGGTTGGCCCCTCCCAGTCCTGTCTGGCTTCGGTGTCTGTGCCTGTCTAGTTTGGTTTTCTTTTTCTGGGTTTTGCTTTCTTGTGTTTTTGTTTTCGGTTTTGTGTGGCACGCCTAGGTGTGCGTGCCTTTGGGGGGGGTACTGTCACGGTTGGCCCCTCCCAGTCCTGTCCATGTGCTCGTGTTTTGGTTGTGTAACTCCGCCCCAGATTGTTTTCACCTGTCCCTCGTTGTTCCATGTATTTAAGCCCTGTGTTTGCCCCTTGCGTTTGCCAGTCTTTGTATCGTTGTTTCATTGTACCTGGTCTTTGTTTGTGTTGATTCTAGTCTTTGTCATACCCTAACTCTGTACGTGTCGGCTCATTGACCCTGGACTGTTCTGACCACGACCCTGGATTTGCCCGTAATAAATCTCGCTTATCTCAGCGTGTGCGTCCGCCTCCTCGCTCCCCCTTACAACCCTACTGAAAACCTGCGGAATGATATGAAGTGGAGGAAATCCCTTTAACGTGTCCTCCCACCTCATCCAGCATTATAAAAGACTCAATAATTACACAATATACCAAAATGAATGGTTAGATTTCTCTCATAATTTCAGTGTTCAACAAATATTTTCTTATAACCTTTGTTTACCTTAGTGTCATTTGATCCAGGCACTGTTTAAAAGTGCAAAATAGACACAGACAGTATGACAGATGTAAAGCACAACACAAGGTGCCGTTACCATATCGATGATTTGGGAAAGAGTGATCTGTAAAGTGACGTTAATGATGTTGTCCGTGTCCTCCACCGGCCTCAGTGCACTGGTGTAATTAGCAAACAAGTCCTTCATCAGCTTGTGTGCATACTTCCCCTGAGCACTCCAACAAACTGCAGAGAGACAGAGAGAGAATGATGACTTAACTGCTCTGCTTGTGAAACTGTCTTAGTTAAACAGTTAACTGACCAATGCAAAAATGTGACAGGCTCACACTGTTTCCAAACAGCTGGAGAAACATACACTGAGGATGGACTCCATTGAACACCATTATTTCTTTAATGAGATGTGCTTGGTGAAGGCACTGATTTGTGATTGCTGAAAAGTGAAGGCAAAGAAGGAACAATCTGCATCGCCTGAGTGATTTCCCATTTCCCCTCACTGCAGTCTGTCTTTCCACACAAAGCCTGGTGCCATCACACTGTATAACAGCAGCAACACCATAGATAATAGATTAATTACCTTTCTTTCCTCTTTGAGAACATTTTTCTTTGGCAAAGGTTACTAAGAGTAGTTTCATTTGTACTGAAGAATAAATGTCTGCAACATGCCTTTATATTTTAGTTATGTGGCACATTTTCTTTTCAATGGTGAGCAACGTCTAATCTCATTAGGGATGCACAATGACATCTGAATATTGGTATCTGTGGATATTCACAAAAAAATTAATTAGATAGATGTTTGATAAATAAAACTGATATTTACAGACGCTTTAGGCCAGGAGTGTCAAATCTTAAAGGGCTGGTGTGGCAGCAGGTTTTCATTCCAAACAAGCTGATGCACACCTAATTTTCAGCATATATACATAATACAAAAAAAGGGAGATAGATGCAGGATGCTAAGTAAAGGTAAAGGTAAAGTATTTTATATAGCATTAAGATAACATAAATTGGCACCTTGATTTTTTCAGAATTAACCACTACTTTATGTGATATGTAATGCCGATTTACCATTATCATCATTATATATAAAACTCATAAGACCATAAGCAGATCAACTGTTTGCTTAGTAGACATCACCACCATTGTAGTTTCTCTACAAGGCACCATTTCACATCAAAACACTCTAAATAACTTTGTCGACATCTCAAAGAGGGAGTCATACATACTGAATTGTGAAAAATCAGTGTAATTCCTCTTTAACTGTAAATGGCTGTAAAAATTGGCTGTAGGTTTGGCACAGTGGCGCGGTGGGTAGCGCTGTCACCTCACAGTGAGGAGGGCCTGGGTTCAATTCCTTGGCTGGGTGACCAGGGTCCTCTCTGTGTGGAGTTTGCAACTGGTTCTCCGGTTTCCTCCCACAGTTCCTCCCAATTGGACCTGTTACATTGCCCCTAAGTGTGAATGTGTGAGTGACTGTCTGTGTCTGTCTGTCTGCCCTGCGATAGACTGGCAACCTGTCCAGGGTGTATCCTGCCTTCTGCCCGATGACTGCTGGGATAGGCTCCAGCACCCCCTCCCCCCGTGACCCTGAAGGAGAAGTGGCTTAGAAAATGGATGGATGGCTGTGAAATATATGAGCAGCATGTACAAACCCAGTACAAGGACAAGAAATATGCTGTGACATTATGTTAGTATAATGGTGGAACACATAAAATAGGTAGCCTCTGCTTGTTTATCTGCTTACTACGAGCCAACTTAACGTCAAACAGTCGTTCCAAGCTATAAACTCTGCAGGATCTCTGACTGGCAGCTCAAGGTGGGTCTGATGCCAGACTCTGTGATGAATGAGAAAACTACTACAACACTTCCCCTGGGGCTCTACTTGAGTGCTGCAATTGCACTGCAAAGTCTAATGCCCTTTTTCTTTTACTCCAACATATCCAGGTCATCCTGCCTTTGGTGCTAAATGCTGCTCTTTTATACTGATCTTAAAGTCAGTTTTCCAGTCCATTCACTCATTCAGTGTCTATGATTTTAGATGAAAGAAGATGGCTCTAGATCAGCATAAAAGACACCATGCATGTCCTATAAATGAAATCTTGAATTACAGGAAACTCTTGGGAAGATGCTAACTTACATTTACTATAGCAGCAAGGCATTAATGAAGTAGCAGGTCTTTACTGCTCCCTGGAGCTCAGGACCAGTGTGCTCAGCTCTTTTCTACAAACATCAAATCAGACAAAGAGAAACACCACACAAGCTACTTATCCTTCTGGGTTTTTTATTTTTCTGTAAAAAATTGTAATAAATTCTTTATTTCACTGGGTAAAATAAAACAGTCTGAGGTAGCCGAGAGGTGAACCTGTGTGGTTGCGAAGTGTGAGAATTTCACAAGTAATCAAGCATAATACTAATGTAAAGACGATGAGACATGTATTTGGCTCCTATATAATTGCTTTATTAAACCAATTTTCAAAACTTGACCTACTGTTCTTAGAAGCAAATGAGGGATTGGAAGCTTGGTGTGAAAAAAGTGAGCGCCCTGGCCAGATACAAAGGATCTGAAAATGCTATGAAGAATAAAAAAAAAAAACAGGTCGCCATCCGCAGAGCAGATGTAGACACGTAGGTGCCATCTGAAGGAGGTCAAAAAGTTCATGTTTCATACTTTCATTCCCAAACTCACAGTCAAGCTTGTGAAAACACATATTAAATAAGAAGCAGGCACATACACAGATGCAGTACCATCTGCCTGT
Source organism: Pygocentrus nattereri (assembly GCF_015220715.1). Lineage (NCBI taxonomy): Eukaryota > Metazoa > Chordata > Actinopteri > Characiformes > Serrasalmidae > Pygocentrus > Pygocentrus nattereri. Next base: position 22,721,895 of record NC_051226.1, on the reverse strand, counting down.
GGAGACATTCCACCAATAAATGACTGATAATATCTAGAGGAACAACAACCAAACATAACAGGGCTTGTTAAAAACTTGCTAAACTTTGCTAAACAAATTTTTAATTATTGTAAAAACAGGCATTTATATGAGATCTTATATTAGCAGTACCTGAGCTCAGGACTGTCTTTTTCTCTAACCTATTGGTAACTAGCAAAGATACTTTCTCTAGATAGACAAAGCACTTCTTGTAAGTCGCTCTGGATAAGAGCGTCTGCTAAATGCTGTACATGTAAATGAGATAGCTTCACAGCTTTGCATGATGTGATTCAAACCCATGTATAGATATTAATGTTAGTGTTTTTGGTTGCCTCTGATAAAACGTTTAAGACTATGCAGTAAAATAGATTTTACTTGTGTCCATTTTGCCTTTTTTCCTCTTTAAGCCCTGCCCCCAAAATGTCTGTGCACAGGCCTGATTAGAGGTCACCATTTTGCACTTAGCAGTGACCGTCAAAAGGGCTTTTCTAAGAAGACAAGTAAGAGGACATAAACATATAATTAACATGGACTCAAAAATGACTAATACAGTCCTAAATTCATTTAGATAGAAGACTTTCTTTGGTTTCTTTGGTGTTCTGAAGCCAAACTGGCTGCACAAATTGCCAATTAAGAGCAAAACAACATGACTTTAGAAAGGTGCATTGGTCAAGTATTTAAAAGAATTTTTCTACATTTACCTAATCTGCTGCATCTACAGTATCTGGTTGATTACCATAGATAAATGAATGTATTTTAACGTATAAAAATTGTATGAAATATGTAAACTGTATAAAGAAATATTGTATTTGTGTGTCTTTAGAAAACTAAACTATATTAACATATAGATATTAGAAAACCTTTTTCAATTCTTTTAACAGTACAGTTGCAGTTGACAGAGATTAGTTTGAAAAATGCTGAAAGGACAAACTCTTCAGTACTTTGGTAAAAACAGAATTCATGGGTTACAGAGCACATCATGATTGTCTGATTGTTTGTATTCCACACTGTGTTCTATGCTTCCACCTGCCCTGCACGTTTTAGTGTCCCCTGTTCCAACACACTGGATTCAACTCAACAGATGTTTCCTAATCAGTCAATTAATTAGGCCTAATTCTGTTAGTGCAACCACTTGACTAGACAGATATGTGGCAAAGACCACTATACATTTATACGCACAAATACAAATATACACTGGTAAGTTGCTGCTGTTACCTAAACACTCTCTAAAAGAAGTCTGCTCAGTCCTGGAACACAGTCTTAAGGATAAATGACACTTCAGAATGTACCATAGCTATGGAGGGTAGTGGAGGAAAAAAAAAGACATGGCAGAGTGCAAAAAAGGATGGCACTTTCCTACAACATGTTAGAGGGAGTGAAATTACTTTGACATCCATGACTGCAGCTGGGACTTTGTCACGTGGTAGTAGTTTGCAGTACAAATTCTAAAGCCTGCAAACCTCTTGGCTTTTGAGGAATATATCAAAAACTCTTTGGACAATGCTTTATCTTGCAGCAACCACACCCTAAAATGCAGGCAGTTGCGGAGTTTTCATGGCCAAAAAGCGGGGCAAATTCTTGACAGGCCAAGTCAGTCACTTGATCTAAATCCAATACAGCATACAGTTCACATTCTAAAAGCTCTGAAACAAGCAAGAATTAAAGACGCCTGCAGTAGCTACAAACCTGGCAGACCGTCATTACAGATATACACGATGCTTATTGAAATACGTCAGAACTTAAAAATGCAAACGACAAGATGATATTTACTTTTTCAAGTATTGTCATGCTATGAAAGTGATAGTGTATACAACTGTAAAAATTCCCAATTTCTGATAAGAGGGACATTGTTTGGATTGACTTATTGAAATAAATAAAATAACTCAGTAACTCACATACTTTTGGAGCTATCTGTAATTATACAAGTAATTATGCCAGTAAGAGTCCCTTGGAAAACTACAAGGAAACATCTGAATGCTGAAAAATAGATTCTGTATTCATATCCTTGGTGGGTTGTAGTCACTAAATATTTATTGGTAGTTTGAGTACTTGTAAAAGGCAATCCCAAATTAGTCCTGTTCCAGCTACAGGCTGTGTTTCATATTCAGTATACTAATAATTCAAATCTGCCCAGTCTGATTAATGACGTGCCTGCCAGGCAGATGGTTTCAGATACAGAATTCACCAGGAGATTAAATGATATGATTAAATGAATTCTAAAGAGCACTGGTGTGAAGGAGATTCCATTGAAACATACAATCAGGTTCCTAAGTATTTTGGCAGTGACAATTTTTGTAAGTATGCCTTTGTACACCACCCCAATGGAATTGAAATGAAGCCATTAAAATGTGATTGAAGTTTCAACATTCAGCTATCATTTTTAACAAATACTGCGTTAACCATTTAGGAATGGCAACCATTTTTTATACAGTCCTTCTATTCTCACAGGCTCAAAAGTATTGGGACAGATGTGTTCCATCATTATTTCATGACACATAAAGGAGATAAAAGGTCTGGGGTTGATTCCAAGTTTAGATAGCTTGTGGATGCATGGATGGATAGTTTGGTAGTTGTTCATGGGAACTCTCAATATGCAGTCCAAAGAAGTGTTGATGTGATGGGGGTTATCATTAGGCTGAGAAAACAAAACAAACCTATCGGAGAGATAGTAGAAACTTTAGGAGTGGCCAAATCAACAACTTGGTGCATTCTTAAAAAGACGGAATGCACTGGTGAGCTCAGCAACACCGAAAGGCCCGAGAGACCATGGAAGACAATTTAACTGCATGACTGCAGAATTCTTTCTGTGGTGAGGAACAGCCCCTTTACAACATCTAATGAAGTCAAAGACTTTTTGGAGGAGGTTGGCTTATCATTGTAAAAGTCTACAATCAAGAGACACATTCATCAATGTATATACAGAGGGTTTACCTTAAGATACAAATCACTGGTAACAGTGTGGAATTTTAATAAGAGTTTCCTCAAAAATTACTACTTTAAAATTACTAAAATAAGTTATAGTCATACAAATGAAGTTCATGAATCCTCTCACCAGGAACAGGCCTTGATTGTTAGTGTAAGGGAGTTTTGGACACAGGAATGCACCTGGAGTTTGGAGAGGCCAGCAAAATTACTTACATAGTAAAAGATGAAGGCAAGTTGACCCTCGAAGAGCGAAGTAAGCTGGTGAGAACGAGCAAAAAAAACTTTGTGCTTTGTGATGATCTTTGCATGTGTGATTGTCCAGGAACCAGGAATCTTGCCACCTGAAGCTCAATAATTGAAGAGGACCTTTTCCTCCCTTCCACAAGAACTCAGCGGCTGAAGTCTTTTATTCTACTTTCTTTTGTTTTTGGTTGAATACTCTTATTTTTGTTTATTTTTTGAAAGTGAGACAACTTAGAACAAAATCACAGTACAGAATAGTCAGTATTTAAACCTCATATGTCAGGGCTTTGGGCAAGAAGAAAATAGCTCTGGTTATGACATAAATGTTGGCCCTGTAATGGGGGGACTAGTGACAAACAAGAAAAACCACTGTGTTATCAGCACCAGATCAACAGTGGATCACCACCACCAGAAATATATCTGTTTGGGAGGCCTATTAGAACGGATGAAACATGTTTAATACAAGCAACTCAAGAATATGTACCAGTGCTGTCATTTAAAGCTATAAAAAGATTGCTGTTCGGAAAGAAAAGGAAACTGTAAACTACTAAATCACTGAAATACAGGAGAACTTAAAAACACAGATAAAACTTAAAAGTGAGGTCAAATATAAGCAACTGACAATAACAGCTACATAAGTGTAAATGAGTGTAAATGTAAATGGTGAAAAATAATTGAATGAATGAAAATTTAAGTTAATTGAAAGGTGGACAGGAGCCACTTTTATTTAAATAAACACAGCATGGCTGACGCAGTATATGAAAAAAAGCTCTTGGTTCCTCGATACAGAGCAGAGTGATTGTATTAAAATATTGTCCACAGTGATTTTATGAATAATCAACCTGCAATGGTGTTCAAGCTCAATTTGGCTTGAAAAACCTTACAAAGATGTAGAAGGCAGAGAGTGCTGGCAAGCATCAGTGTTGATTAGTGAAAAATTATGGCAGCTGACAGAATGGTTTAATTAGGATGAAGTGCAAACTGTGTTCCTCACCCCAGGCTGAAAGGGAGAATTAAACTGATTTGTAGAAAAAAAACACCAAAAAAAACATCCAGCTCTGTTGTTAAATACAATATTAATTAGTCAAACCCTTTTAGTGGCTTAAATTAAATCTGAGCGGTGCAGAGAGCTTACACCTTACTGTAAAAAAAAAAGAGGTCCAAATGAAGAAAAATTGTGGGAGAGAGAAAAGGCTGCTATTTTAAGATTTAGGTAAGCTCCTCTACACTGGATTAAATTATGAGAAACTGACCCCTTGCCTAAGATTTTATGGCCTAACTCAACTCGAATGCAACATGTATTTAGAAGTTCACGAGATGAGCTGCTTAAAGGAGATTACTTTAAAGATTTCCCTTTGGAGAAAAAAAAAGATTGATGCGTGTGAAACATAGTTGTGAATTTGAAAACATGGACAGAGAATGACAGAGAGAGAGAGAGAAAGTTAGAAAGGGGGGCTCTTGGCAGCAGACCAGGAGATTACACACACACACAAGCACTTCAAGGACAGCGATTAATCTAGTACAGTTGGAGCACACACATACACAGACTTCTCCCAGTCTGCACAGAGAGGCTACAATGCAGATTATTTGACTAATTAAAGGAAAGTAGATACATTATGGGAAACACACTAACCAAGTTTTAACAAAAGAAAGAAGTAACACCTTTTAGGTTAATGTTAGCTAAAGGCATTGTATCAAGACTTAGCAGCGGTCTTCACATATGAAAAAGCAACATCCATAATAATGTGATACACGTTATTAACATCTAATTCTTTTGTGTTGACTAAAGTTAGACAAACAGGATATGACAGCATTCTTTCAGCCCTGAACTGACAATACAGAGATGCTCCAGAGTGAATCCAGCAGCGGTAAGCTACGCCTGACAAATGCATAACACATCATTGTGAATCGTTAAGCACAACCTTCTTAAAACCTGGGGACGGTGTCTGTAGTGAACCACTATCGAATAGTGAGTTAATTTTGTTCGTGGATGGATCATGTTTAGATTTGATATTAAAATTTGTTCTGACAATGGCCAACACTTTGTTAATGAAGTTATTGACATATTCACATAGACATTAATTCCATCCATCCATTTTCTAAGCCGCTTCTCCGTCAGGGTTGCTGGAGCCTATCCCAGCAGTCATTGGGCGGAAGGCAGGATACACCCTGGACAGGTCGCCAGTCCATCGCAGGGCAGACAGACAGACACAGACAGTCACTCACACCCAGGGGCAATTTAGTATATCCAATTGGCCTGACTGCATGTCTTTTGACTGGGGGAGGAAACCGGAGAACCTGGAGAAAACCCACACAGACACGGGGAGAACATGCAAACTCCACACAGAGAGGACCCCGGTCACCTGGCAGGGGAATCGAACCCAGGCCCTCCTCGCTGTGAGGCGACAGCACTACCCACCGGGCCACCGTGCCGCATAGACATTAATTATTAATTAATAATTTCATATAGATTGGGACATGTATATCATCCATAATTGTAGGGTATAGATGAATGTCAAAATGGAATTCTTAAAGTTAAAATTGCTAAGATATGTGCAGCAAGTGGACAGAAAATGAACTGCCTTACCATTAGCGTTGATGAGCATGAGAATGTCTACCAATCGCAATACACATCTCACTCCACATGAGATGCTTATCAGATGACCAATGTCAGTAGCTTACTTGAGGGCACCTACTAGAGGTCTCAGACTCGAACAGTTTAAAAAAGAATTGCACGAATATCTTAAATGTTAGACTAAAATTCATCTGGAGATTTTCCACGATGCTACTAAAGGGCGACGCTCAGAGATAAGAGAGGGAGAACTTAAACAAGCGCTCCCTGGTGACTATGTATATGTAAAAACCTTCAAGAGAGGTTGCAATGGGTTCAGGCATGAGGGTCCCTTTAAGGTTGTGCTGCACCACCAACATACACCACCACAGCCAGCACAACAATAAGAACAAGGCATTGCAGAGGACTCTCCTGAAGAAGGAACCAGTGGTCCATCCAGACCACGCACCACTGCACAAACATGTAAAGCCACACCACCTGACAAGACAGACAGTGACAGTTCAGATTCAAGTCTAGACTCAGACTCATGTTCACAACCAGAACCAGACTCAGACTCTGAGACTGAGGAGGGTGTGCAGGAGCCCAGCTGAGATGGGAGAAGTGCTGATTCGGCGTGCCCGCACTCTGAGCAACAAAATGCTTCAAGAAGGGTAAAAGCTCACGCCCAAGAAAATACGACCACATTTAGTTTTGATTTCTGTTCCATAATCTCCAGATAGACTCAACTTATGCCCAAAAACTAATAACTGCAGATAAAAACATGTGTCTTAGTCTCACATACCAACACAACCCTACCTGGGTCTGTAGACGATGGGATGAGGTATGGTTGAACACAGGTTTTAATGGCTATACATACAGGCAGTCCTCATTAACTTCAGAAAAGTCTAACTCTAATACAAGGCTGTACTTCACACCCATGTTCCATGAATTGCAATCCACTTTTCTTGATCATCAATAATGCTACACAATTAATAAACAGAACTCATGGTTTAGGAGCACACGTTTCAGGTTCTGATCCAATAGTTAGACTTAAAATCCTGGTGGTTAAACCCAATACAACTGCCCACTCTACACCTGAAACTGCACCTGAAATAAAAACACTACTTTAGAGACCCAGATGAAGTGACAGCTTTAGAAACTGGATTTAGAGACACAAATAGTTGGATAGATTGGATACACTACACAGTTCACACTTCAGGTGCATGTATTTGTTATGTATGTTCCACAGCTAAGCCAGTTTTGCCAACAGCACCATGTTCAGCTCTGTTAAATGATAGAGATCGCACTTCATGCCTTCTCACCTTACTTTCTAGTAGGACAGTTCCAAATTACTCAGTCTGTGCCAATATGCACTGGAAATTCCCACCAGTTAGGAAAATAGGAAACGTGCCACCCATTTTTGAGCCTGCTGAAGGCAACTATACATGTTTTACCCGACAGATTGCTGTAGGACGAAATGTGGGCAACTTCCCACATTGTATAGTGACATATAACGAGACTGACTTTTCTTCACTGAACTTTTTGACCATGCTAGTTGCAAGAGCTTTCTTTTGTGGTACTGCTTAACAACCACCTTAAGACCAATTTTACCTAAAACTTGGACAGGTACATATGCCCTTGCAGTATTTACTATGCCAGTAGATATAATTACTGTACATGACAATGCAACTCACCATAGAACCAAGAGGTCAACAACTGTTCCTGGCAGCTTCAATAACACCATCTACATTGATGCCACAGGCGTCCGTAGAGGGGTCCCTGACGAATTCAAAGCAAGAAATCAAATCACAGCACGATTTGAGTCAGTCTTGTTCTGGTGGTCAACCATCAACAAGAATGTAGATTGGATCAACTACATCTACTACAATCAACAACGTTTCATCAACTACACCAGAGACGCTATGAAGGGACTGGCTGAACAACTTGATGCCACCAGCCTGATGGCATGACAGAATAGACTAGGACTTGACATGCTTCTGGCGGAAAAATGAGGGGTTTGTGCCACGTTCGGTGCTACCTGTTGCACATTCATTCCAAACAACACTGCTCCAGATGGTTCAGTCACTGAGGCTTTGCATGGCCTTCCTGCTTTAGCCAACAAACTTGCAGAGAACTCGGGCATTGATCACCTTTGGAGGAAGAAATGTGGATCAATTAATATGGGTGAATTAATCTTAGTAACTAAGTAATCACAGAGTGTAATTTTTAGTCTTGGTGTGTACTATGCTTAGTTACTTTGGCATATACTAATTTAAGTAATCCTTAAATCTTATATATCAGTATACCTCACCATACTGACCATATGTTATTCATGAGAAACAAAGATGTTTGTGGAGTTCATGGTTAGGGAACCATGAAAGGAGGGAATGTGGAGTTTTAATAAGAGTTTCCTCAAATATTACTACTTTAAAATCACAAAAATAAGTTTTAGTCAAACAAATGAAATTCATGAATCCTCTCACCAGGAACAGGCCTTGATTGTTGGTGTAAGGGAGCTTTGGACACCAGAAGCTTGGAGAGGCCAGCAAAATTACTTACATAGTAAAAGATGAATGCAAGCTGACCCTCGAAGAGCGAAGTAAGCTGGTGAGAACCGGCAAAAAAAGGATTCTTGAGATAAATTAATAAAGTAAGTTTCAAAGTGATGGCCTTGGCCTGGTACTGCTGGGAAACTTTAGAAAGAACAGATCCCAGGGATGGTTGGAGTTAAAAGTTTCCAAGGAAAGTGTTAAATTAAATAACGGGAACCAAAAGTGGTTCAAAGTCAATGAGCTCACCCCAAAATAGGATATAAAGAAGGATGTTTTGTGATGATCCTTGCATGTGTGGTTGTCCGGGAACCATCTTGCCACCTGAAGCTCAATAAATGAAGAGGGCCTTTTCCTCCCTTCCACAAGAAAGTCTTTTATTCTACTTTCTTTTACTTTTGGTTGAATTCTCTTTTATTTTGTTTATTTTTTTAAAGTGATTAGACAGCAGTTAGAACAAAACCACAGTACAGAATAGCCTTAGTATTTAAACCTCATATGTCAGGGCTTTGGGCAAGGAGAAAATAGTTCTGGTCATGACAACAGTCAAGAACAGAATGCCAGAATCGACTTTGCTTTAAAACATCTAAAAAAAAAGCCCACCTGGTTCTGGAACAAGATTCGTTGGACAGATGAAACCAAGATTAACTTATACCAGAATGATGGGAAGAGAGGAGTATGGAGAAAGAAAGGAAGGACTCATACTATACTTTCTGCTCAGATTCACTCAAATGCTGCAAAGCTGATAGGATGGCATTGCACAGTACAGACAGATAATAACATAAACATATCACGAGAGCAAGATAAGGCAAATGACTGACTTCAACCCAGCATGCTTTTCACTGACTGAAGACAAAACTGAAGGCAGCAACTGAAGGTGGCTGCAGTAAAGGCCTGGCAAAGCATCTCAAGTGAGGACTTCGGGGCAGTAATTGACTACAAAGGATTTGCATCCAAGTATTAAAAAAAATCATCCTTGTATTTATAATTGTTTATTTGTCCAATTAATTTTGAGCTTATGAAAATGGAGAGACTATGTAAAATTGGATATAATTCCTAAACAGCTACGGCAATATTTTTGTTAAACCTCTTGAAGCAAAGTTGAAAATAACCTTGACTGCTTTGTTCAAAATACCATGTGGTGGTGTAAAGATGCGAAATGACAAAATACAAGAACTGTCACTGTCCAAATACTTATGGACCAGGCTGTACTTGATCACTGAAGGACCAGCACTGTGGAGAAGATTATAAACAGACGATACGGAGAAGAAAGCACAGAGGAATAACTCAAAATCTCTCACCGCAGAGAGGAATTCACACGCACATCAACTCCGCATGAACAAAACCTCTCGAAGCGATGATGCTCGGCACTAAAGGCATGTTTGCTTTGCTTCGTTGAGCACTGACCAGATTTTACTGAACGCCAAACGCTCCGCATTACAGTTAAACCCTATCGCTATTTCCATATGAGCAGCAACAAAACTCGTCACACACATTCAAAATAAAGCATAAACCCAGGGCGGAATAAACTGGACTTCAGAAAATAAACGCAGAAGCAGCTCTAGCGTTACTACAGACGAGTCGGTCCGAGGCTGCAGGCTCAAAACTTCGCGTAGACGTACCAACAACAGTGGCGATGGAACGGTGGAAATAACTCGGTAAACTTCACATGAACGTTGTATTTCCTACCTGGGAAAACGGTGAAACCGAAAAGGAACTGCAGCGGGAACAAGCGGCTCCAGAGATTCATTTTTTCCCAGCTCTGCCGCCAAGCGGGACGTACTGCAGTCTTCAGGAATCTCCGTACCAACCGGGCAGACCGAGGCAGCGCGAGCTCAACGAGCCGTTAGCTCAGCTCCGTGTGAGGTCGTTAACTAACCAGCGGAGAAACCAGCGAGCGCGGGAAAACACACACACACACACACACACACACACACACACACACACACACACACACACACCGGGAATAACGAGCTGCTTCCAGGCTGTTGACCAATCAAGTGAAGCTAATTCATGTAAGACGGAGATACAGTAGTCATATAAACTGTGCCTCGTGTAGTTTGTACGGGACAGCTACACACTCTTAAGGGTTCTTTAGCATGGGAATGGTTCTATTTAGGCCCATGAGTTCTGTATAGAGCCATTTCATGCTTAAACGGCTCTTGAGATTGATGGAGAATGTGTTGTATTTGCACCAAATGGGCCTCTACTGTTTTGATGTCAAGCTTGTAACAGACCACTTTTCAGTACTATGTAGTACCATTTTCAAAAGGGCTCTATATAGAACCATAACACACATTCTCCATGAATCCTAACCATTTCATCATGCAGAGAATCACTTAAGCACAAAATGGTTCGGAGTAGAACTCCTTGGTTCTAAATAGAACCATTCCCTTTATTAAAGAACCCTTGAAGAACCATACTGAGCGTAGGCAGCGTAAAAGGCAGGAGCAGGCTTCACTCGTCACTCAAACACTAGAAATGATGACCAAAAAAAAAAAGAAGTACAATTATTGTTTATTTTATTTTCTGTTTAAAAAAAAAAAAAAAAAAAAAAGGAAATCATCTGCACGACCATGCACAGCAACAAACGCAGACCGCAACACACACATCCAGACCTTGAAGGAACAGAGGCTTCAACAGAGTTCAAAACATACATTTGAAGGGAAACAGCACATTACTACAGGACCGATCTGAAGAACTTAAGCACTTAACGTGACGTTTATTAAAAAAAAAAAAAAAAAAAAAAGAAGCAAGGAAGGAGAATACAGCTGTGATGTAATTATAATAAACACATATATAATGTGTGCATAAGCAAAAAAAACGGCAGCCATATATTAAGTTCTCTCAGCATCCTCAAAGTAACACACAGCATTAGAATCACCTGCTTCGTTGGAGCACTATTCACTTATTTGTGTTTGTTACACTCTTGAAAACCTTTTAAGAATGCGGTTTTGCTGACTGGCATATGTACAAAACCTTACAAAAATAGAGATATTCATGACCAATTTACATTTTTACTGCGTCACCACTGGTGCAAACCGAGGAAATTCATTAGATGAAGCTGAACCCCCATCTCATCTCCTCATCTTCACCCTTAAAAAGACCAGCACTCATTCCAAATTGCAAACATTTTACCAACATGTCCTCACTCTTTTGTATTATACTGACAAAAATATTTAAAGACTCAAAGAAGGGACTAAAACCCACATCTACATTAATGTCGCATTACAAGTCAGTAAACTCTACGCATACTCATCCTCAAAGGAAAAACAGCTAAATGTCTCCGTGGTTTATGCACCATCATGAGCTCAGACAATAAAACGTAACCTACCAAAACACTATTGATCTTTTGAATTCAAATGGGATGTTTTATGTAGTATTGTGATTCTCAACTTGCAATTGACATCATCTAAAAGCTGGTGAGGACCCCCTTCAAAGGGAATTATCCATTTACAGATCAATGGCCGAAGAGGTTTATCAAGAAGACTCTTCAAAATATACTTTATCAAACACAGGCGCACATATCTAAGCATACAAGAAACCAAACACACGCAGGAATGACTTATCCAGATTTGTGTCTGTGTTTATGGGCCAATAGGACTCCACAAGTCTGAAAGAGCTGAACCCAGAGCACTTGAAGTCTGAAGATGGTCACCAATGGCGACTGCTCAGGAGTTAAGAAAGCCCTGCAGTTCCAGATGTTGTTCCGATTCTCAGTGACTAACAATGTACTCCCGTAGGTAGGACTGGGTGAGGCTGCGAAGTTCTTCTAGAGCATAGTCCTCAGGCATGGGCAGGCGCCCGATGTGGGGGGCCAAGTGGCACAAGGGAATGTGACGGGGGTCTGGAGTGCCCTCGCCACCCTGCTGAAGGCTTAGCACCACACGCAGGATGTTAGCCACACGTTTGGCCATTTCTGCAAGCACAAACATTGGAGTACCAAAGTTAACAATGCCTATAAGTAACCAAATGAGCAAGATCATGCAGGCATGTTAAAGCACAGCCATGGAAACTCATCTCTGACCTGACTGAGCAAGTCTGTCTTTGGCTTTAGAGCAGGGGAGCAGTTCAATCCTGCTGCACAGAGATGTTACTTCTGTGTGTAGACGCTCCAGCTCATATCCTGGACTCTCCATCTATACGTACACAAAACAGGAATTACAAATATAAATAATTTAAAGTTTCAGAGTCCAATAACAAACAGAAGTAGCACCCACTGTGTCTACTTCAGTATAGCATTTAAAGTAACAGCAATTCAAGAAATGAAGTCAATTAGCTTTCTGAGGTACCCGCTGAATGGCTTGGAGCGTCTGAATAACACGGATGTAGTCCAGGTAGACCCGGCCTGACGTGTCCCAGTCTTGGATCTGAACGCTGCGCTCAGGCACTGCCAAACCTTCCAGGAACTCCATCAGGTAATCATGATTATCATTAATGATGCAGTCTTCAACAGCACCATGAGAACAAAGGAAGATACTTCCCATTAGACTAAACGTCATCATCATCATTACACATCAGAGTAAGATTTTCATGACCGAGTACTAACCTGAGGCCAGGTTCTGGATGACAAGTCGATGGCAATGATTCCAGTGGCCAGCCTTGTAAAGGTGCAGCGCTTCTCCGTGTTTATCTCCATCCCTGCAGGCACGGATCGCCTTGGCTTCGTGGATCCAATGTATGGGGATCAGCAGCTTGTCTGTAAGGAAACGCTCCTTTTCTGCAGAATCCTCAGTCTCCTCAAGGGGGCAGTGCTGGTTCAACATCTCTCGCACCGCACGCTCTCGAAGTCTACAGGCCCAGTTGTGTGAATGATCAGCAAAGCTTAATTGTTTAAAATTGCTTAATAGCAGTAATTATTTTAAGATAAGGCTGCAGGGCCAACGCATACATTTTTACAATAAAAAATGCTTTTTAATAAGACTTTTTAAGACTTCAGCAAAGGAAAAACAATACCATTTCCAATACACAAAGCACACAAACTCAAATATGGCAAAAGTCTACTTTATTTAAACAATGGCCATTTTCTAACCAAAAGGGCCACTGTCAGTATTTTTAGACCGATATAAGAGCTAATATATGAGATGCGGCTTTCATTTGCTTTTAAGCATGTAAACAGTGTTTAGGGTAACTATTCCTTGAATCAGCAGCTTAGGAAGAGCTCTGTTGAAATTAAAGACTTGTTACTTACGCAGAGTCAGGGATATGCAGCAAAACGAAAACAGCCATCTCCCAGAGGCCTGCACTCTCAAGCTGAGCAGCATAGCTGGCGTGCAGGAGGCCCTGACGTGACAGTGAGAGGTGGGTGTAGTTTAGAGCCTGCAGCACGTTCCACAGGTGCCAGCTCAGCCTGTAGTCCAGCTGATCTGCAGTCACAGTGCTGGGATCCAGTAGCTGCTGTAGGCTGTAGTGCCTGAGAGAAAAAGAAAGCAGCTAACTAAATTTCAAAAGTCCACCATAATTCATTAAGAGAAGACAAGCTCTATACCTATAGTAATCTAAAAGGCACATGCGAGTAGAAGTACATTCCTTACTTGTCACTATAGAGTTTGAGAAGGTGGAAGCAGATGTCATAGAGCGATTTCTTAGATTCTGTGTCCACCATCTCCTCATACAGACCGAGCAATTCTATGTCATCCACATATGGAGGGAAAGGTGCACAAGCATACTTCCTCCCATCCTCCAGACCCTGACAACATGAAAGCAAAAAATAAATACAGATGCTCATCATATCACTATCAAACAACGAATGCCTTTAAAACAAAAGTGTACAAACAGTAGTTTCACACAAAGAGGAACTGATTTGTGTACCCATTTCATCCATCCTTTAAAACAGGACTACTCAAGGAATTAGTGTAGCTCAGAATTCAAATTATTTGCCATGTACCAGGTGTAAAAGGAATTTCTCTTGGTGCAGGTGTCAACAATACACAAACAACCTGCAAGTAAAAGGACGTATAATAAGTACAGCTACAATCAAATACTAAATTACTGCAGTGCACTTGTTACAGTAGGGGAAAGTGCGAGAGGCACTCATTCATAAAAGATTACAGTATGGTATATATGGTAGTTATTATACTGCCATAAAGTAGATAAAGTACACATGCACCCATGAGAATGGCCCTTGTTTAGGAGAATGATGGCCTGGGGAAAGAAGATGTGGAAGGGGCGAGTGGTCCTAGTCCTTAGGGCATTCACTCACGGTCTCTGCTAAGACAGCCAAAAGGGGACACTGAGCTACCAGTTTTTCTAGTAGAGGGTCAGAATTAATGGCCTTGAAAGCAGAGCCAAAGTCTACAAACAACACATGGGCTTCAGTGTTCGTGTAGGTGTTACAAAACGTAATACAGAGCCAAATTGATGCCTTCATCTACAGACCTGTTACAGGTCCTGGAGGGCTTCAGTCATGACTGAGGTGCTGAAGTGAAAGACTTTCTCTAGTCATGAAGTGTTTTGAAACTGTGGCCGCTTGTTGCACCAGCTGCCCTAAAGTTCAAACGAAAGCTAGCTGTAGGTTTTTACAACTCCCCCTCAGCAGGTTTATGATTTGGGAAAATCATTAGAAACCACACAGAAAGCACAAAATGGATCCAAAACATGATGATTTGGTTAACAAAAGCAAAAAATTCTAAACACTATGCGCTGTAATTTTACATACAGCTCTAATCATCGCCCTGGTTTTGGTTTGAACTCCAAGCGCAAAGCTAAAATACCCACAGCTCCATCTTAGTGAGACTCGGCAGCTGCAACTTGAACATTTCCTTATTCTAGGCTGGATATTTTTTCCACTGAAGTCAGCGCAAGCTGCTGTCGTGTTTCCATGACAGTAGGTTTGTAGTTTATGTAAAAGTGTCGTACAAATTACTGAGTTGTTACTAGTTAAGACCTGACAATGATTTATGGTGCAACCAAACCTATTTAAAGCATAGTTTGAAATGAACTAGTGATAACTAAGGACATAGTAGAGACTTCATGTCCAAGACCAAGTATAAACTTGTGCAAAACCAGGGCAACCCTCAGTCTTGGTCTGTAGGCATTCAGGCAGACAGATCTTTTCCATTTTAAGAATTGGTATGATGACAGAAGTCTTAACACATGCAACTGCAACAGACTGGGTTAGACCAATTGAAGAGATCAGCAAGAATTTAAAAAAAAAAAAAAAAAAAAAAAAGCTGTTCTGTGAGACACCATCAGGGCCAACTCCTTTCCTGACCTTCTGTCTCTAGAACACAGCCAACCTGCTGTTTAGAGAAGTGCTGGAAGTGGGTTGTAGGTGTTGAGATGACAGCATGTGGGAAAGAGGCACGAAGAGGCTGCAGAAAGTGTGTAGTAAAGAGGCTGGAGGCTAGACCAGTGGGAGAGGGGAGATGTCCATTGGGTTTCAAATTTTGCATAAAAACAACTGAGCTGGTTTTGGTTTGTGGTTCTTTCAAGATGGAGGAACAGTTGTTTAAGGAGAAGTGCTGCACTACTTAAATGCATGTGTGTACACCTTAGTCCCTGATCAGATATCGATCTTTGCTGTAACATGACTAGCATGAAAGATTCTTACCTGGAAAGCAGCCTCGTATTTGGCAAGAGAATCTGCTACAGAGGCAGTGGGAGGCAGCATGTACCACAGGTGCACAGCCACACAACGCTTCCAGTCCAGCTCAGAACACACATTTATACAGCAGTCTGTCGACTCCCACACCTGAAACAAGGTAGTATGATACGTAAAGTGATCACATGTTCTAATTTGAGATATTACACATAATATAAAAGGGCATATCTGAAAATGAGATCATTTTTAATGACATTTAAAAAGAGGAAAAAATATTAAGAACTCAATTTCAGTAATACTAAGTAAACTAAAAAACTTTCAAAACAATACTAAGTTTTCCATACTACTGTAAATATTCAGTTTATTTATGCTTGCATACATGCATGCTCATGCACACACTTTAGAGACTTACAGGTTTGCCTGCTAGTAAGGCAAAAATTCGGAGCCTCTCCTCCTGAATGAAGGAGTCTGTCTGCATTCTATTCCAGTCTGCCAGCTGCAGAGCCAAGAGATCTCTGCTGAATTGAGAGCCCACTGCTTGGGACACCAGTAGAGATAGACGATGGTCTCCTACAGACGCACAACCACAAAAGAGAAGTTACAACACCAACAACAGATCACCTCAATAGTACGCACAACAAAATCACAGCATGGCCCAATAGTATGCTGTAATAATTTTCTCCTTTTGGTCTCACCGCTTTTCTGAGCCAGTCTGCAGGCCTCACTTATGCAGTGTCCCGTCAGATAGCTGAAGATGGCTTCCACATGGCTGTGCGGCTGAGCTTGGCCCACTTCTTCCTGGATTCGCTGGGCCGCACTTTCGGCTAGCCAGCGAGAGAAACTCCGCCTGCGAGCCAGTTGCTCTTGGTAATTCCCGCTATGCTCAGCCTCCAAGTCCTGATCTCCCAGCCTGCCCCATAAAGCTGCACACAGGGTCCACACCTGCTGCCAGTGGCCCAGAACAGCTGACAGGAAGCAGAGGGAAAAAACAGTTTTAATGGCTGGAAGTAATTAATGGCTGAATAGGAGTCTTCAATTATATCAATCTTATCCATTCTTATCTCTGATTCTGTAACACTTGTGATTTCCAATACTTTTGTTATCCCGAGTTTGGGAGTGGGAAAGAGGTATGGGGAGCCACATCCTACCATCTCCTGTCTCTTTGTTGACCTCCACAATCCACTGAGCATATTCATGCAGTGCTTCCACTCCTTTTTCAGGCTGGATGAAGGGGCAAGCATCTTCAGTGCTGATAGTGCTGTGTTTGAGCCCAATTTCCAGTGGCCGGTGAGAGACAACTAAGCTCTCTGTTGTCTTCTTGGGCTCCATGCCCAGCACTTGCTCTACATGTACTTTAAAGGGGCTTTCAGTGATCCTGCAAAAATACCACAACAAAAAGGTATGGAAAACTGCATAAAGCAATGAATCATCTTTGAAAAGAAAAAAAAAAAAAAAAAAAAAAAAAACAACTAAAGCAAGATATTTAATAAACATACTTTTAAAAGACATTAGCAGTATATAACCAACCACAGAAATTCTCAAGCATAACCTTAAGCAGATAAAAAAAACAAAACAAAAAAAAAAAAAACACTACTGCCAACAGCTCTTAGTAAATGAGCAGCTCAACTCACTGCCTGGACTTGGTAGGTTTGGGCAAGAAGCCGAATCCCATGGTGTCTGTGGCCTGTTCCTTTGACTCTTGCGCTGTGCTGAGTGGCTCTCCACAGTGTACCAGTGTCCAGTTTGGCCCCCAACCTACCCTGAAGGAACGACCCATGTACAGTGCTGAATCAATCAGCAGGCTCCCTTTCCCCAGAGTAATTGAGTTCTTCGAAGACACAGGGCCCTCCAGCCTGCGAGCACCCACTGTACGTAGGGTGACTTCTGGTACTGGAGGTGGCAAAAGGAAAGAGGGGCCCAACGAGGGCCATGGTACATCTGAGACTGCTGGCTTACTGAGCTTCTGAGGGAACCCTCCAAAAGGAACATCTGGCAGATGGGCAAGGAGCCCTCCACCTGACAAGAATTTGGTTTGCAGAAGGCTGCCCACTGTCAGGTAAGAGACAAGACAGAAACAATTTGATTCAGATCAGTAAATTAATAAGGTTTCTGAAGTTTTTAGAGTAACAGTCTCTGCGTTTCAAGATTTTAGACACTGCTAACCTGACAGACCACCCTGGGCTTTACCAAGTAAAACCCTGGGAGACGGAACCTCCTCCAAGAGTTTCTGAGGGAGTTGCTCATGAAACGGGTCACACTCATCATCCCCAGCAAAGAGCGATGCTTTCATAATCTGTTTAAAAGATATATACACACACACCGCATCAGTGAAGAGTGCACAAGTACACAAAAGTGAAAAGGTTATGTTGGCAGTGGTGTCAGATAAAACCTGTAACTAATTTTATTCATATTTTAAAATAATTTAAAGGCTGGCTGCCCTTAACATTGTGTGTGAGAACAGATTCAGAACAGATAATTGAATAGATTCAAAGAAATGGAATGAAATGACTTAAAAATGCACAACTCCTCACTTTAAATTAAACTTAAGCTTACATTTAATATATTTAAAAAAAAAAAAAAAAAAAAAAAAAAAAAAAACCCACACACACACACACACACAACCTATCAACATTTTGAAAATTATCATTTTGGGGACAGAAGCATGAGCATCCTCATATGCTTGACCGTGCACTACCTGTGTGATGCATCATCTAATAAACTTGTGCCATTTGCCGGATGTGAAGGCTATTAACTATACACTACCTGAAGGGTGTGAGGGTTGATTCCTAGTGAAGAGGCGATCTGGCTGGAGGAAGAGACAGGCTCATGCTCAGCAGGGGTTTCTGCTCTTAGTGCCATCTTAGCATCCTCCTCTAGAGTACCTTCATCCTCCTCACACAAAACTCCATCTGCATGTTGTTCCTGGGTAATGTCGGCCATGTCACTGTCCAGCTCCGACACACGACTGAGAAGCTCCAACAATGCCGTGCTCTATGCAAATATGTGCAAAGACATACCATTTGAGATATACATATTTTTACATATGTACACTCTGTATGATCACTGAATATATATTCAACAGTAAAAAAGGACATACCAAGTCACTTCATAGTATTACATTATGCAATACATAAAAGTAAAATATGCACAGCCTGCAGGCATCTCTATGCACACATGAATCTGACTGACACAAATGTTTATTGCAATTTTATTGTTGATGGGACACATGACAAAATTAATCAAATGCACACACTCATAACTCCATTCATTTAATCTTTCTGAAACTAAAAACGGCAACATTTTTAAAAAGCATTACAAACTCAGAAAAATGTTTGTCATCAGAGGCACACTCAAATTACTTCTCAGAAAAATTACTTTAAGAACCAATACATGCATTTGTGTACTCCTTGCATAATCCAAAAGCTGCATCAATTTAACACAACATATTGGCAAATAGTTCTCAAATACATTCATCAGTGCATGTGAGGCTCGTCATCTCACAATATTTCACATGCATCCTAAAGTTTATGACAGCATCATCCAGATGCCATCTCCTGATTTTTATATTACTTATTGTTAACTTGGTTTATTGCAGTAATATGCTAATTAATGTAATCTGCAAACTATACTCTAAAATGTTTATTAAAGAAAGACAGAACACATACCTCATGAATTAGGTAATTGGACAACAATAAAATAAAATCCCCTCTGCAAAGTTAGCAGACTCAAAACTGAATCTTAGGCTTTAGCATGAGAGGCTGCCCTTCTGATTAAATAGTGCCCCTGGAATGAGTAGCACACAGGCCAGCCCACTAGACAAATGTTATATAAACTGTTTATGTATGTGAACGTGGTACATTGTAATCATAAAATGTAATCTTGTTAACATCAATTACAGACATCAATGACCACAAGGCAGCTTTATTGACTATCACAAATGTAGATTTGGGCCCAGGAGGCAAAGCAGGTATAGTTGAACCCAGTGTGTGTCAGACGCGGTGTGTTGCTCAGTCTACCTGAGCCTGGGGTGCCATCTGCTGCTGGGTTGGTGGAAGTTGTTGCTGAGTGGTCGTTTTCATTTTCTTTGGGTCAGTCTTGGCTGGGGGGACCTCCTCTTCCTCATCCGAATCCTGCAGGCCGTATTTAGAGAAGTGGGCCACCTGCCAAAGCAAAAATTTAATGATCATCAAAAGCAAGTCAAGTACAAGAAAAGTCAATAAAATGAAATGCCCAGACAAAACATCTGACAGCAAATCTACATTGAAACATTAATAAAAAAAAACAGAATAAAAGGAATATTTAGTGCAGAAGAAATCACAGAGGATCAGAACACATCCTATACAAACGTAATATAGGCTAACAACATTACATGATGGGGCATTTACTAATAAATTCACAAATACTCAGTATCTTGCCTCACTACACCAATTCTCTCAAACTACTGGGGAGTGAGTAACTAACAAACTCTTATTGGAATCTGCAGTACTGAGGATTTCAATACTTAGCAATTACATGTCTAATTAAAAACAGGCCTTAAACATTTTACTTAAACAAAGAATGAGTTAACAGAAATACTTTCTTGAAAAATGTTACCTTACCTCAAATACCCAGGAGCCAGTCTCTGGCCGATACTCCAGGAAGCGAGCACCCTGCTTGCGGGAGGCATTCTCCAACCGTCCCTCATAGTTCATTTCACTGAGACGCTCAGGACTCTTGATTTGTGTGCAGGTGGTTTTGTCATTGGGCCAAACACCATCAAGGGTTACTTCTGCACGTCTATTAAAGACAAATATTTATATTTAAACATAATGCACATACAAGAGTGAGATTTAAATCTTGAATAATACAGTGCCACAGGTTAAAGGATAACCAAAATCCTTAAAATTCATTGAAGTCAAAACTAAAATTGTAGTGAAAATATACTGACCTGTTGAGTCCTTCTCCCACAGGAGGTTTGTCTTTGTCATCAGGGTAGACAATTACCTCCTTCCGTCTGAAGTGCACAATTTCATCAAGATTCATGTTTGTCAGATTGACTTCACCAGGGAAAAAAACTGACCCATAACCTGCAAAGTCACACAATCATGACTAGTAAAACCTTAATTTTTGTCTAGCTAGAGAAAACGATAAAGAATAAACAGAAAATCTCCATTACTGTGTCAGGTACCTTTTCTGCCAACAGTGAAGTTCTCCACAATACAGTCACCATTCTCATTCAGCATCTTTCCAAGTTCTTCCATGGATGGAATTGTATAGTAGCCCACTCGGCTCAGAACAATACCTACAGACACAGAAAGGAAAACAAATGCTGATGTCAAAAGATTCTGAATTAGACAAGCATTACATTGAATCGATCTGTGGATCAGACTAAAAGTCTTTTGAAGTGTGTCTAAGGAAAAAAAAAAAACGTACCAGCTGGGTGAGGAGGTCTCTGGGCTTCCAGTTCTTCATCTCTCTCCTCCTGAACTGAGTCCTCTCCCAAAGAGATTTCCTCACTGCTGAGCTCCAATCCATTGCGAGCACTGACACCTCTCCGCATGTTCAGCTCAGTAATAGTATCCTGCAGTGAGGGACTGGGCTGCGAGTGTGGGATGGGCTTTGCAATGGGATTTGTGTAAAATTTGGACACTTCCAGATCATCCTCTGCTCCCCTCTCTATTTCTTCATCTCTGGTCTCCTCCACATCGGATCTCAAACTGCACACAAGTTCAAATCATAATTTACTGAGGCTTTTCTGATAGTATCATGCCAGCAGATCAACAGAAAATAGACAAAAAGAGAACAGGAAAGTTGCAGAGCATCTGATAGCCTTTTCATGGAGGAAAAGGACAAAGCACTTTGAAGGGCAAGACATTCTAACTAGTTATGAAATCTGACCCGAGTCCATTCTGTGGGTACTCTGAAGGAGAGGCCAAGTCATCAGCCTCTCTGTTCAGTGGACTGCTGTACAGACTGCTGCCATTCAGGTTCTTCAGCACAAGCTTCTTTATGCTCTTCCTACAATTGCACAGGCAAAAGCAACATTAACTAGTGCACTTTCATAAACTTTCACATTATGGCAATTATACACTCTACGCATGAAAATACAGTTAAGCATTTGTACAATGCTGTCCTTTACCTGGGCATAAAGGCTCCATTGGTTAGAGAAGGCTCATCATCATCTAGCCCATCAAAGAGCTGAGATTTGGCAGAGCCTGAGGAGGTGAGGGCCTTGGGTCGCACACGTGTTGCAGGACGAGGAGTCAGCTTGTAGTGAGTGGGGGTTGTCAGGGCTTTCTGGGCAGCTGGATTTGTAGGCTTCAAACGCTGATTAAAGTAAACATATGAAATCAGTGGCAACGCAGTCACATCAATTGCATTAAAGCTTATGATACAGAAAGAAAAATTGTAAATCAAAGTAATGATGAGAATTGGTAACCCACCTCCTCCTTCTTCTTAGGGTCAGAAAGAGGGTTTCTGAAAAGGGGTGAGTCTCCAAAAGGTGCGTAAGCCAGGGCATTAATCTGCTGCTGTAGCACCACCTGCTGGGCTGCTGCAGCATTGGGGTCAGTCAGGGCTTAAAGAAAGAACAAGAAACAAATTACCCAATTATCACATCTGTGGGCCCTGATTCTAGACATTTTTTGATTGAGGCGAAATTTTATGTTTATAGAGACCCAAGGTGTTTTAATGCACAAGGTGTTCAAGTGCAATACTGACCAACAGGTTGCTGTGGCGCTCCAAAGTTCAATGCACTGGTTCCTGTATTGAATCCAGTAGCTCCAAATGTCCCTACAGTGCCCAGAGTTGAACCCATCTTGTTCTGGTTGTTTCCAAACAGAGATGTTTGTCCTGTGCCTACACCTGGAAGAGAAGAGAAGCTTCTCAGATGCTTATATATATCAGGCAAAAGATTTCTGGAAATCTCTAAAACACGACCTATAAACAGAAATGCATGCCCCAAAATGCTTCTACCTGCTCCAAAACTTGTTCCTAGACCTGTCCCTAGGCCACCCGTGGCGGTTTTATTTCCAAACAGACTCCCTCCAGCAGGATTGGCCCCAAATCCTAAAATATATCAATAACAAACTTATGCTGCTTTTAACTGCTATAACACCATGATCAAGACCTACAAAAAAGCTTGTTACTAACAAAAAGAACTGGGGCTGAATGTTTTAAATAAAAGTGAGACTTACCAAAGTTGGAGGTGTTTGTGTTAGTTCCCAGAGTGAGGGCGGGCTTGTTGCCAAATAGGCCAGTACCTGTACCAAAGGAGGGTGCGCTGGTGGTGGTTGTGCCAAAACCAGCAGGCTTGTTTCCAAACAAGTTCTATGTGAACAAAATAGTTGATTTCACCATTAGCAAAGTAGAAAGTTTACATCTTGCAACTCACAGGTAAACATATCAGATGAACCATCACCCAACTAATTCACTTCAATTAAAATGCAAATACTGCAGAAGTTAAGAACATTGCTCATACAGACTAATGCTTTCACTAAATGAGCATGAACTCCTGATATTGCAAAGGTTTGAGTTATTCCACTAATTATCATTGTACCCACATTCCCAAAGGCAGTGTTGTTCTGCCCAAAGAGGCCTGTGCCTGTGCCAAAGCCTGTGGCCGTACTGGTGTTTGCAGTGTTCCCAAACAGCCCACCGGTCTGAGTGGCAGCCGTACTTCCAAACAGGCCCTGCTTATGGAACACACAGAATTAATTAACTTAACAGAATTAAACAACAGTCAGCAGTCCTTGACATATTTAACAAGAAAAAAAAAATTATATCAAATGTGATCATTAGCATGATTTACTCTTCATGAGGAGTACCAACCATGGTGTTGGTGTTTCCGAAAGAAAAGCCAGTGTTCTGGGCTGTGGTGGCCTGGCCGAAGGGCTTGAAGAGACTATTAGCAGGTTGTGGCTGGCTAAATAAACTGCTTGTGGTTGCACCAAAGCCACTTGTACCTGCAAAAGTGTCATTTCATTAGATTTCTAAATCACACTAGTTAGCATTCTTTGAAAAGTACAACTTAAGTTTGGGGATACCCAATAGATAACATACACACAACTATATTATTCAAGCTAGATACCACATGGTTTAGGTATCTGAACAAAGGGGCATAATGCACAGCCTGCAAGATCAATATGTATGCAAACACAATAGGCAAATGTGCAGAGTGACTACATAACTAAACTTTTACCATTGGCTCTTAGCACCAGCTTGAACTACATTTCAATAGACACATTAACTTACTGGTGCCAAAAGAGGTCTTATTCTGGCCAAAGCTGAAGCCTGTATTAGTAGCTGAGGAACCAAAGAGTCCAGCAGCAGTGCTGGGAGTAGCTGCCCCTGTAGTCCCAAACAGACCACCTGTGTTGGCTGCCATTGGGTTTGAGGGCCCCTTCCTGCCTGCCTGATAGTCCTCCAACCTCAGCTCCTAAAAAGCAAAGATGCATGTACTGAGCTCAAATATATCAACCTAATAGTAATCACATTCAAATATAGAGAACTATAATGAAAAATGCCCTAGGTATTGCGACTCACCTCTAAGGATTTGTTTTCGTACTCCTTCATGGCTGTGATGCACTGGTGTTTGGTGTTAATGCTGGTTGTCACACCGCTCTTGACCATTGTGTCACTTCCAGTTGGTGGCTTCATAAGGTATCCAAAAGAAATAAATTATGGTTAAATAAGGAAACCCTCATGCACTTTCTAGAACATATTAGAACAATGCAGAACAAAGCAAACCATAAAAACTAGACGTGACCTACATTAAATTTGATTGTTGTGCCAGGCGTGGCAGTGAAACCTGACGAACCAAACAGGGACCCTGAAGTGCCTCCAAATGGATTGGAAGTGGTGCTGGTTGTCCCAAACAGCCCGCCACTACTGGTACTGGTGCCAAAAGCTGCAAAGCAAATTTCACAACCACAGCAGTTAATGTACTTATTATCCTCTGCCAAATAATCACATTTCTGGTTGCCACTCATCACACTCATTCATCTGAACTTACTGCCAAAAGAGGCCGGTTTATTGGCACCAAATGCATTGCCCTGCTGGGAGAAGAGTCCTCCACCTCCAGTATTGGTGCTTCCAAAAAGACTGTTGGAGGTGCCACTGGCAGCACCAAACCCAAACCCACTGCTGGTAGAGGAAGTGACAGGTTGACTGAAGGTGCTGGATCCAAACAGTCCACCTAGACCGAAGAGTTCACAAGAAATTGTGTTTAGAATTTGCCTAATTAAATCTGAACTTAACACCACTATCCCCTTTTGTTTGTGTGTCATCTTGCTGTTATTCACATTAAGATTCAATTTATTTCATTTCTCAAACAATCAAGCTTCCAATCTGTATATGTCTCCTACAATATCTACGTCACTAGATTAAGATCAGCTACATTGGCTGTAGCATTAAACTGCAGCTTTAGTTAAGGTAGTGGAAAGTGATATTGCTGTCTGTCTGTTACAGAATGGGAGCTAATACTCAGATTCATTAGAGAAGGATGTATTGATTGAAGTAGTGGTTTTGGCCTGTTTTCAGATCAGATGTTATTTCTTTACTTAATAAGTAAATTAAGTATAATAAAGTGTTTACTTACCTAATGCTTACATAAAAATAAACATACTAAAGGTTTTTTAGCCTTTTTAAGAAAAGCTGTTGACATAATGCTGTTTCTCAGCCTTTCAGCGCAGAAAAACAATGTGCTTGCAGTTCTGATGCAAGTAGCTGTTAGCATTTCATTACTTTTCATTATGCACAATAGTAAATTGTGTTTATTACATTTCAATCAGTCATATCCAACAGCTTCAAAGAAACAAAACAAAAAAAACGTTTCTCAATATTGTATAGCTGTAGACAGCAGTAGTATTTAGATAAAGTAGCATACCAGGTTTGTTCTGAGTTGCCCCAAAGAGACCTCCTGTGTTGTTTGTGGTCCCAAAAGCAGAGGAGCCAAAGCCACCTGTTGTTCCAAACCCAGTGTCTGGAAAATTAAGGCAAAACAACAGATTTCTGAGCTGCCCCTATACATGCACATTTCCATTGTTAATAGGATGTGCAATTGACAATTCTGAAACAACCCATTTTGTAAGACAAAACTGACATCAGGCACTACTGACACTATTTTTGAAAAACTGGGCAAAAGGTGAATCCAGTGTTTGTTACTTTGAGCCTTAAGAAATATTTCAGAACTACTCCATACTTAAACATTTTTCTGGTTATATGCCCATTTCATTCAATGTGCTTTCTGCCATGTAAATGTACAATACTAATTTTGATCCAAGCACATATACAATTCTTTTGTTGATCAAGATAAAAAGCTAGTAAAAGATGTTTAGTAAACCATTTAAGTTGCAACATGGTCTTAATCACATGTCTTCTCGGAGAACACATTCAGAAGACCTAGTAAAAATCTCGGTCATTTACAACTTACTTTGCTGTCCAAACGTGGATGAAGTCCCAAATCCTCCTGTTCCTCCCCCAAAGGGAGCACCAAATGACTTGTTGAACATCTTGTGCTGCTATAGACCCTGCATATGTCTGCCCAAAAGACAAATATTTATTCAAAAAGACATCTCTAAAATATGTTTTCATGCATGATGTGTCACACTTTACAAATTAATATATTCAACAAAAACACGTGTAGCTAGAGCTCTTCTGTGGCCAATAGCCAGCACAGGTAAGTGTAAAATCACACACGTAAATGCACTTTCATTTCAAAAATCGCCAAAGTTTTGGTAGACTTCACATTTTCACACACAGGTAAGTTACAGTCTACTGACTGGTTTAGTTCGCTGAATCGTTCACTATTCACTGCACCGCTTTTAGCTAAGTAACGTCAGAGAGCAGGCTACAGAATGACAATGAAATAGGGACCTAACAAGAAGCTTTCATGTGAGACATTAAAACACTGCTACAGCATGGCTTACACACTATAAAATGCACTTTTTTCTGTAACATGGAGCGGCTTCTTATACCGCTAACCTGTAGCTAAAATGTCATTTTGATGCTTTTAAAAGTTAGCCAGCTTTCTAAAGAGGCCGAAGCTAGCTTCCTATTCGCCAGTATCTTATTTGAATTTTCCATTTCCACCTTTAAATAGGGCAGCAATTACAATCTTGCCCCTGTACTATTTGGTAGAATGGTCAACTGAAATAAGAAGCTAACGTATGTTTCATGACAATCTGACAACTGGTGCCAGTTTGATAATCGTGGTCGCCAGAAAAAGGCCCAACGATAGCAAAGCCGCTGTGCTGACTGACGGTTCGTGCTGCCTGGTATGGCAACGTTAGCTAAAGAAGTTTAGACATTGGTTTCATTAGTTTCAGATCCATCACTGACCACAAACACAGCCTGGAATTTAATTACCAGTCTGAACCGCTCAAAAGTGTGTACTGTAACCGGATTTATCCTGAGAAAACCAGTGTGCGCAAATATCCGCCGGCCAAAGCCAGTTAGGTTTTGTTAGAAGTTGTTCCGTTTATTATGCTGCAGCGCTAAATGTATTGCACTTAGCGACGCTGATGTGGAATAATACTCGCGTACGGTTTATATTACTTTTATCAGATTCACCTGCTTGGACAATACAAGCGAAAACACTTAGGTTAGACACACGGCTTGTGAACTAGCCGTCTCTTCTTAGAATGTTAGCTAAGATAGCTAACCTAGCTACCTCGCTGAGGTGAGCTAGCAGTTAGCTTTTAGCTGACAAACGTGCATCTGCTAAAGATGTCTTTAACAATATAAGTAAATCCCGAAGTTGTAGACCGTACTCGTATAAAATATATACTGACTGACGTGGGGAGCATAACTGTAAGAATTACAATCCAGTATAGTGGAACTTTTGAATTCCACACGCCTTAGCTCGCTGGCTAATTGGCTAACGCGCTAGCAACGAAGATTCAAAATGTGATTTGGACAACAAACAAACGGCGTCCAGATACTGACCGTATATGCTGCAGTCGCTGCTCTCAGCGAGGTTCGTAAGTGCTTCTCTCGGTCTCTTCCGACGGTGGATGTTTCATAGAACTGTTTGCCCAGAGCTAAAGTACGCCGTTTACTCGGTTTCAGGTTTCAGGCATTTGGCTAACTTGTGTCGAAGGAGGGAAACGTAGTTAGCAAGCAAAGCTAAGCTATTAGCAGCTTAGGTCACAGCGCGTCATCAGACGTCACCACGTTGTGCGCGAATTGTGTCCATGTACCGTGAATGTTCCGCGCTCCGGGTGATCTGAATGCACTTTTTACAAGTGAAAACGAAAAGGACTACGACCTTAATAGGTCAAAACAGATATATTATTGTGTGAAACTGCTTATTTATCCAATAATATTCTCGCTTACATTTACGCATTATTTAAAAATGCTAAAACTTCAATAAACGTTTAATACTAGCATCGGTTTTTTTTTCCCACTGATTAAACGCACTTTTAAGACTTCATTTTTTAAAAATATCCTACATTTTGTATGCATTTTCCAACCTCTCTTTATCCCTTAAAATTAAGCTGGCTTGCTGTTACTGTGCCTTTAAGCCTGATACATGTAAATAGTTTAAAAACAGATCAAACACTCAAGTATTTAAGGAGTCTGTAAAGTGTTCAGAAAACCGACGTTCACCACTGAACAATCTGCCGGTAATTCCAGCTAAATTTCAGTTTGGGTTTCATCACAACACCAGCCAAACATCCACATGGATCCATTTGAGATTTGGCTTCCAACCAAATCTTAAGATGGATCCATAATATCTAAAGTGCAGTCATACAATAGGATGGGTCCATATGAGAAGTGACGATGGTTTGGGTATCTGAACAAAGGGGCATAATGCACAGCCTGCAAGATCAATATATATGCAAACACAATAGGCAAATGTGCAGAGTGACTACATAACTAAACTTTTACCATTGGCTCTTAGCACCAGCTTGAACTACATTTCAATAGACACATTAACTTACTGGTGCCAAAAGAGGTCTTATTCTGGCCAAAGCTGAAGCCTGTATTAGTAGCTGAGGAACCAAAGAGTCCAGCAGCAGTGCTGGGAGTAGCTGCCCCTGTAGTCCCAAACAGACCACCTGTGTTGGCCAAACATCCACATGGATCCATTTGAGATTTGGCTTCCAACCAAATCTTAAGATGGATCCATAATATCTAAAGTGCTCTCATACAATAGGATGGGTCCATATGAGATGCGAGATTGGGGTTCCAATAAAGTTGTCGATTACAATATTTGTAGATGTTTAAGTAACATTCAGGTCTATTCATTGGTTGAGAAACAGTCTCAATGGTGAGATGCAAAATGGTGCACTGTGAATTGATTGATCAGATAATCGTTTTAAGTTATTTAAAGACACCACAGGTTATTGTGTCCACAGAATGTAACAATGCATAGAGGTCCATTTCACAAAGCCACTCTGAATGGCCATTTGCCTCTAAACCATTAAGTTAAATGGAATTCCCCTTTACCTGCACTCACATGGGGCTCTATTTGCTCTGCAAGAAAAGAAGCACCATTACAAGACTGCAACACATCAGCCAGTACTACAGGTGTTCATTTAAGTCTCTCAGACGAACTAAGGTAAAAAAAAAACATCGGCAGTTATCGCATAAGACGGCACTTCCTATTCAAGGTTTTCATCACAGAGACATGATCAAATCAAACTAGCCAAGACCGTCCACTTCAGCAGTTTCAGTTTCTCACATTTTCACCTTAAGCCTTATATATGTAAATAGTCTGGGCTCTAACAGAGGGTCCCGACACGTGTGCCGACTTGCCGCTTTTTACGTAACGGCGACGGCAAAATAAACCGTTTAAACTGGCTTTCCATACGTCAGTGGCGCTTTTACCGACTCCTACATAAAAGGAGTAGCCTTTCTTCAATGAAGACCAAAATGTCAATAGAAATTGTTGTGGATGTCCTTCACTCAGGATTCAGAAAGTGTATTTCATATTTCATTAACATACGAATGTTTGATGCATATGCATACACATACATACACATATACTGTATATATACACATATAGATATATACATACACACATATATAGATATATACACACACACACACACACACACACACACACACGTTTCTTTTTGAATCAATGACGTCAGCAGGAGTGCGTGCCTCGTGACAGAACATGAGTAGAACGTCATCGACTGGCTCGAATATATTCGACGGGTCGACCATTTTTCGCTCTTTCCCATGCTGAACAGCGAAGAGGACGTACACGATAAAATGATTAACAACTCTAGGAAAAGGCGAGTTGATCGATTTAGCAATGAGAAACGGGGCGGTGAACGATTGCGCGCTCGTGACTGGTCTCTTTCCGAGCGCACGAGCTGATATGAGTTCATTTTGTGAGGAGTTGTGAGAAACACGTGGCTGCATGGAGCCTGTAACCCTGTCCGAGGTGAGTGAAGAGAAACGGGCTTGTCGTTCAGATAAATGTGCGCTAAAAATGTTCTATGTAAGCACCGAACGCTGTTCTGTAGGCTTGTTGGGCCTCATCTTGCTGCTCCCTTTGTCCACACAGGGTTCTTGCTTCACTGTCTGGGACTTCCTCCAGCGGCCCAGCAGTGTGAAGAGGAGAGGAGGGAGTAGACATGTGGCTCGGACTTGGTTGAAGTGAAAAGGTGAGAAACTGCTGAAGTGGACGGTCTTGGCTAGTTTGATTTGATCGTGTCTCTGTGATGAAAACCTTGAATAGGAAGTGCCGTCTTATGCGATAACTGCCGATGTTTTTTTTACCTTAGTTCGTCTGAGAGACTCAAATGAACACCTGTAGTACTGGCTGATGTGTTGCAGTCTTGTAATGGTGCTTCTTTTCTTGCAGAGCAGAGAGGCGTTCCTGGATCTCGAATCAACGGCTCACATTTATTCCTGTTAACAAGGCAAGTGTTGAAGATGCTTTTGGCTTGGCCTCAAATAACTCCACAAATATATAGAGCCCCATGTGAGTGCAGGTAAAGGGGAATTCCATTTAACTTAATGGTTTAGAGGCAAATGGCCATTCAGAGTGGCTTTGTGAAATGGACCTCTATGCATTGTTACATTCTGTGGACACAATAACCTGTGGTGTCTTTAAATAACTTAAAACGATTATCTGATCAATCAATTCACAGTGCACCATATTGCATCTCACCATTTGAGACTTTCTCAACCAATGAATAGACCTGAATGTTACTTAAACATCTACAAATATTGTAATTGACAACTTTATTGGAACCCCTATGTCGCATCTCATATGGACCCATCCTATTGTATGACTGCACTTTAGATATTATGGATCCATCTTAAGATTTGGTTGGAAGCCAAATCTCAAATGGATCCATGTGGATGTTTGGCTGGTGTTGTGATGAAACCCAAACTGAAATTTAGCTGGAATTACCGGCAGATTGTTCAGTGGTGAACGTCGGTTTTCTGAACACTTTACAGACTCCTTAAATACATTAGTGTTTTGAGATTGGTTTTTAAACTTTGGTTTTTAAACTTTGTTCAATCTTTTGCAGATGGTGTGGCAGCACGGTGCATGGCAAGGTAAATGTACAGCTCCTGCTGCTTACTGTCCAATAAACCCTTTATGATGAAAACAAACCTGAGTAGCTGGAATTACCGGCAGATTGTTAAGTGGTGACACTCAGTTTATCTGATATGGGAAGGATTAAAAATTAAAATTGTAATATTCAAATGAGTGGTTGATCCAACTTTGTTTTTCTTGCCAGACTTGAATCCAAGAAGACCTGGATTTGGAAACAATCAAGACTGCATCAGAAACTGACCTCGTTGTACTTGATATTATTCATCTTGGTTATGAACAGTAAACTTGTGAATCATGATGCAACTTTTCCCCTGCTTGTTGATTGTGGTCAATTAAAGGAAATGTTCCTCAAAGAAAATGCTTCTCATTGCCCACCCTTTTAATATTTAACTTGACCTACTAAAGTCAAATGTGTAGGTTTACTGGTGCAGGTTTGGGTACTCTTCTTTATAACTGGGACTTCATTTTAGAAACAAATTTGCACAGCTTTTTCAAATTAGTAATTTAAGTTCACTTTGGTTTTAGACTGGTCCTAAAACAATGACCAATAAAACTCCCCTTTACATTTGTGGCATTTGGCTGACTCTTATGCAGAGCGACTTACAACTTGATCATTTTACATAGGTAGGCCAAGGTGGTGTTAGGAGTCTTGGTATAGTGCAGGGTGTTTGCCCAGGTGGGGATTGAACCCCAGTCTACCGAGTAGAAGGCAGAGCTGTTAACCACTACAGTATCCCACCATTATTGGCAGTGTAAACTACATGCCAACTTCACATGGCTTGCATAAGTGTAGAGATTCTCAAATGGACTTTGTGGATTGATTGTAAGTTAATAACTGATTAATGTTATAGTAATCAATGCCTACATTCATGACATCAAAAAGCTAATTACTTGTATCTAAGGATACACTAGGCTGTTCACTAATGACAGTTTCTTAGAACAACTTAAGCAAAAAAAAAAAAAATACCCACAATCACTTTTCTTTAATTATCACAACACAGTTACTGTACAGCTGGCAAAGGAATTGCAAATGCAGTGAAAACTAGACTAATATTTGGACAGGCTCATTTACACTTCAACACTTTCCTCAAACTGTTTGTTCAGGTACCAACATCCACAGTATGTATAATCATAGTAAAACAATTGCATCTCAGTCATCCTCTTTCTCAATGTAGGGCTTTGCAGCCGATCGAGCCATCTGACGGGCCAGATACCTCTCCCTGGCGGAGCTCACAGTCTGTTCACTACTGCGCTTTGCAAATTTGCTGGGTGCCTGTGCTGCCTCACCTTCAGTGCCATTTTCAGCCTGGGCACCCTTTTCTTTCTCCTTCCCCTCCCCTTGGGTTTTCTTTTCCCTCTCTTTTTCTGCATCCTTTCTTTTCTCTTTATCGTCTGTTTTGTGATGGTCTCTCTCCTTGTGTCTGTCTCGCTCCCTCCCTTTCTCTTCATTCCTGTCATGTTCTCTGTCTTTTGGGCTGCCCTCTGCTCTGTTCCTCTTTCCATGTCTGTCCTCTTTGTCTCTTTCCTTGTCCCTTCTTTCTCGTCCTCGGTCATCCTCCCTGTCCCTTCTTTCTCGTCCTCGGTCATCCTCCCTGTCTCTTCTGTCTCGTCCTCGGTCATCCTCCCTCTCCCGATGTCGGTCCCTCTCTCCCCTGTGGTCCCTGTCGTCTTTTCGGTGGCCATGCTTGTCTTCTCTATCTCTATCCCTCGCTCTGTCCCTCTCTTTTTCTTTGTGACACCTCTTCTCTTTGTCTGGTTTCCTCTCCTCTCGTTCATCACTGCCTGAGGAAGGAGATCTCTGGCGGTAGTGCCTCCTAGAGTGGCTGCTGTTGCTACTTGTCTTGCTAAACTCTGGTTTTGAGGTCCTTTGGTCCTCGTCAGTGTGGGGTTCCTCCTCACTGTCATTGGCTCGTTGTGGAGAGTTCACAACTGGAGACTTCTCTTCCTTAGATTTATCTGGCCTGTGACAAATTACAGGTATCAATAGTTTATTACAGTTGTGCTTCCTTCAATTACAAAGAATGCGGATATGTTGCATACAGTGTTTCAGTCCTACAAAAGGTGCAATTAGGCACAAGACTTTTTACTCCATCATCCTTAAACAATTTTGAAAGGCTTGAATACACTTTTAAAAGGGTCATAATGAAGCACACTTTTGGCACTAAATGGCCACTGTCCATAACTAACCTTTCAGCACTCGGATCAGGAATAGCTTCCTGTCCAACTGTCTGATTCAGGAGATGTCTGTAAAATCCACTAAGGTCCTTCTGCTTCTTTACATCCAAGGCAGCTGGGGGAAAGAAAAAAAAAAATACCCAAGTGAAGTTACTTTCCCCTTAATTCATCTCTTAAAAGTTAGCATAAATGTTAAAATTAACATTGAGGTTTAGAATTGTGTATTAAAATTTTTGAAGTTAGTCATTGGTGTCGGGGGGGAAATTATACTATGACAACGCGGTCTAATCCTGCAAGAAGGGTCATTTACTATATCTCCAGGAGGTTTTCAACAATGTTCAAGAAATTATTTTTGTGAAAAGACAACTTTTAATAGTGGGAAAAGCTTTGGCATGACAAGATCTTACCTTCTATCTCTGCTGCTCTTCTCTCCTTCTCCAACTCTTCTTGTCTCTCTTTGAGCTTCTGCCTGTATGCTGATGTGACATATGCTTCTTTATCAGCAAACTTTTCCCCCTCTGCCTCTCTTTCCTTCTGGACCTTTCTTTCTTCACGCCGTTCTTGTTCTTTCTTTCTCTCTTCTACTGCATGCATTAGCTGGTTTATGTACTTGGGCTAAAAAGTTAAAACTGATCAGTCTGGTTCAACTTCTACTATAATTAATGCGATCACAGTTTATATACACATAAAAAAGATACAGCTACACTGTGCTGTGAAAAATTAGGAAATGGAAGAAAGTAAACATTGAATGTCCTTGGGCATATTTCATTATATAGATATAAAAGCATATGAATGGCTAGATGCTGTCTATGTTTAACATAAAATATAAATCAACTACAATACTACTAAAAACATCAATTACATTTAAATCAACAATACCTTTTTGTCGGTACCTCCTAGCAGTTTCTTATTGCTCTCAAATTTTTGTTTCTGGATGTCATCATACACATTGTCATACTCATAAACACTGCTGTCCTCTTCCAGAGCCTTCTGCATCTCAAGGCGAGTCTAATATGGGTATCAAAATATATTAAAATATATCAATATACAGATTCCATACTGAGGTGGCGCAATAGTAGGGCTCATCTCTAATTATCAGAAGACTTGAACCATTTATATCAAATGTTTTGTGCCAGAAAAACAACTGACCATACTCTACAGGAGGAGGGCTCATTCCACAGAGTCTAGCCTGCTCGTAATCTCATTCTTACCTGCTTCATCATTTTCTTTTTGATTGCCTCCTTCTGTAAAGTCTCACCAACAGAGGTCTGTGAATGAAATGTAAAAATAATAAATGAGAAATAAAAAGTGTTGAAGTAGTTAGAATTCTGAATAAGCCAAAATATGAGGCAACGAAGGTGGAACATTGTATATTACTTCCTCATCCGAGTCATCTTCAAATATAGAAGGTCGCGGGAGCGAGGCAGATTTGGACGTGCTTTTCTGGGGCAATATGAGCCCATACCTGAAATTGAAGTAGAGGGGATAAAAGCAAGAAAACCATTAAACGCGGCGATTTTAAGATTTTTACTAATTTCACACTTGTTTTATTTTTGTCATTTACAATATCTCGCAGTCTTTTCTATCTAGTTCAGTTAATTGGTACTAATTTGTGGAATGGCCTTGTAACTTAATCCGTTCGGATCACTGACCTGCAACTTCAGTCTTTAAATACTCTCAAAATAAATAACCGTGAGGAAACGTCTTAGCTCGCTAGTCGCACCAAACTAACGCATTTTAAAGTTGCCATGTCGCATGTTTATCTATGTAGTTAGTTATTCCCACTAATAGGTAGTAAAATGTTGTAAGCGGCTTTGAAAGTGTAGCGAAGCTGCGCCGCCTCGGTAAAGCGCGCAGGCTGCTTTAGCCGTGTTAGCTTAGTTAACCTAGCCATTTTGGCTTCGTTATGCAGAGTTAAGGCGAGCTATCCCGTAACAGAAAATAATTGGCTGAGAAATCTATATTTAAACATTCAGTTCAGCATGTGTAACGTGTATTGAGCTATTAATACAGTCGCAGTACAGCGCATAAAATGTACATTTCAACTGTAATTTACTGGTAAGCTACTCACTGTTTACCGCGGGCGGCTGCCATCTTGCCTGTAACACTATCTGACGAACTAGAATCGCTGTTTCGCAAAGGTGCCGCCGAAATATACAGCTAGAAATGTTTTAGGCATTTAGAGTTTAAATAATGTTACCCATCAAAGTGATATTAACTAAATAAAAATGTCTTTACGTGATCCACGTGAAGAAAGCATTGTTTTAGCTTTTAATCCATGTTTTGATGTCAACTATTTAATTTAGCATTAGCATTAAATGTTATTAATGCTAGTTAAACATTGACACGTAAAAAATGTAATTCTACTGTCAAAATCCAGCTTTTACTAGCAGACAGTGATATAATATTACATTATAGTGATATCATATTTATATATTTGAGTTAACTAATGATGGTTGTATATAATGTAAAATACAATATTTCATAAAAACATAGCAGGTAAAGGTTTAGCTCTCACCAGTAAGAATGAACGACAGTCCACGGTAACTGAGGAGCAGATTATACAAATTAAATGCGCTAATTTAAACTTCCCAAGAGAAAAGAACATAAAGGTGTTTACATGTTAGAACTGCTGATAAGTCGAATTCTCCAATCTGTGAAATTTAGTTCATATATGTTCAAGTTAAAGTTGAATTTTAACGTTTGAATTATTGACGTGTCGGTTGAATTTTGACGTTATAATTCGTTTTTATTCATTTTGGTAACAATTTCTCTTTTTCAAATAGAATTTCTGACGTTCAGTTTTTGGAGGAAAGGCTAAAGCCAGCCCCAGCCCGCAAGAGGTGGAGTCCGGCATTACTGTGCGTCAGTGGAGCTGATGGCCACAGGATGGCGGCAGTCGTCTCTGTCATGTTGGTAGTCCTACAGAAACGGCAGAACCGCGTGTGAGGAAGACAGCAGTGTGCTGAATAATGAATGAATGAACGGTCAAACTAACGGCGCTTAATGATAAGGTACCTCACTGTTCTCTATTTCAAAGGCTAGCCCACCTCTGTTAGTGTGTGTACACTCCAGTAGGCCCACAGAAATGTGGCCTGTTACACTCTGACTGCCAAACTTAATCATCAAAATAAACTATTTTATATATGTATAAATATTTTTATTTACACACACACATAAATATGTATGTGTGTGTACATATACATATATATGTATATATGTATGTATATATATATATATATATATATATATATATATATGTATATATATATATATATATATATATATACACATACATACACACACACACACACATATATATGTATATATCCATTTCCTATAGATTTCAAAGTTAAAGACCAACTTTCATTTGTTTTTGTAACTATCTGCCATATGGTAAAGTAATCTTGTTATATGCAACTGTTTAGCTAAAACATTGTTGTTAGTCCAATTACAAGTCTCCATCGCATGGCATCTGGTCAAATGTGTCATTGGTTGATAAAGAAAAAAGAAAAGTACCACAGAGTGCATTATGTTAGTCCATTTTCATTTTCCTGACCCAAATGTTCAGAATTTGCAAAAAAAAAAAAATGCAGAATTGCTTTCTTCCTGTTGATGCAGTGATAAACCCAAACGCTATTATCCCTGCCGTAATCCTAATCTTATCTCCCCTACTCTCTCTGCTAATCCCACTCAGAGAGAGTTGCACACTGCTCAGGGTGGGTGGACAGATGGAGGAGAGTTCAGAGGCGGACTACTCTTGATTCCTGCTGTCAGGAGCAGACAGACATCAGAGAGAAAGGGTCAGATTCGATGCTGGGGCAAGAGAGGGCAGAACTGTGAGCTGAACGTTTATTCTGAGAATAGTACAGCCTGTATGGCTGATCTCAAGGGTGCATTTGTACAACAGTTAGAAATAGACAGACAGATATACACATACTCATTTTTTAATTCTTGGCGGAAATTGCTTTATTTATATAGACAGATACAAGAATGAGTGGCATTAAAGTGTGTTGTGGATTTTTTAACACCAGGGGAGGAAGAGTGAACCGCCTCTAGAAACCCATTTCCTGTCAGCAGGTAGGCCATAAACTATTAAGGTAGGCACATTCAAGATACTAGAAGATGCATTCTTATTTACTGTTCTTCTTTATTCCATTTTCTACACCAGCCTGCAGTCTAGATATTTCACTATAAGCACTAATAAAAAACCTACTGCTACAACTACTATACTCACAGCGAGGAGGGCCTGGGTTCGATTCCCCGGCCGGGTGACCGGGGTCCTCTCTGTGTGGAGTTTGCATGTTCTCCCCGTGTCTGCATGGGTTTCCTCCAGGTTCTCCGGTTTCTTCCCACAGTCCAAAGACATGCAGTCAGGCCAGTTGGACATGCTACATTGCCCTCGTTGTGAGTGTGTGAGTAATTGTGTATGTCTGTCTGCCCTGCGATGGACTGGCGACCTGTCCAGGGTGTATCCAGCCTTCCGCCCAATGACTGCTGAGATAGGCTCCAGCATCCAAATATTGAATAAAAATAACAGTTTTACAATTCAAATTTTTTAAACTGAGCACTACTGGGTTTTTTCTCTGTTCCAGTGGACCAGATTTCTGAAGAATAAATAAAGCGAAACTGAACTGAATTTTGAATAGTCTTGAATTTGTACGGTGCCCATTTGAAATGTTCATGCTTTCATTCATTCACAGTTAATTCTGGTTTTTCTATTGTTTAGTTATAGTCAGTAGTCACATGCGACCAAAGCAGATTGAATAGGACAAATTAAGCGCCATCTCATTTTAGCTGTATGTCTTCATCGATTTAAAAACGGGTTTGAGTTCAGGCTCAGGGAGCAAACCACAGGTTTCAGAGCTCAGATATGGACATTAATGGGTTAGGTTTATACATTTGTCTGTCAGCTTGTTTTCAAGGCGCGTCTGGGTTACTCAGAAAGAGTAAAACTCCCACATTTCCTTTTATAAGAAACCTGTTCCCACACGGCGAGGTCAGGCAGCCGTTTAGCGCCCAGTCCTTAGTCTGAAGGCTCGACCGAGGCTTGACAGCTGGCGGTCTGGCGCATGCGCAGAGCAGTCGTACAAAGGAAGCGATAGAGCAGCAGCAGCAGCAACGGACGAGCTGGATCCGCTCGCGGCTCATTCTCTCCACACAATTATGTCTGTCTCGCCGCCACTAGTTTCGCTCAGGTATCCGTTTCCCGGAGCCTGAATGGCGTTGGTTACTGTGCAGAGGTCGCCGACTCCAAGCGCGACGTCCAGCCCGTGCGTTTCGGTGAGTATTTCTCGTTTTTCGGTGCTCTTTCAGCCGACACCTCTCGGTAGTTTTGGGCTCATTTCCGCTGTTTTTTTCCGATGGTCCATTAGCCCTCAGCAACACGCATGCGCGGAAATATTGGTTTGATATTACATTGTTGGCACCGAGTGAAGGTGGTCAAATGAAAAAGGGCGAAAGTGACAGAATGTGTCGAGTTTATGGGGCGATTCGGCTGATCTGTCCGTTTTCAGGAGCAGGTTGAGTGGTACAGCGGCACACTTGCAGGACTGGAGCAGCGATGTGGGCTGCATTGGTGGTGGCAGCTTATCGGGCATCTGAAAGCGACAGCCTTCCTTCTCCACCTTAAACCAGCAGTTATTGAGCGAATGAGGCTTTAATCTGCTCTGCTTAGAAAACGGCCAGTCTTGTGATCGTCATGAAGCAGAATAAGCGCGTTTCACATAACCACTGGTGTTTGGTTTGAAAGGCCAGGCCTACAGGCCGAGCCTTCGTGCATTTGCTGTAAAACTAGTAGCCCTAAAACATCACTGAGACAGTTTGCTTCGTTTATCAGTTGTAGTCAATGAACTGTGAAAGTGGAGGAGATGATGTTTTCGCATAGACGCTGCAGAGCACGAAGGAAAATACTGGTATATTCTCAAAACGTAAGGAAGTCAAAAGTAGACTAATATAGTGCTTTGACTTTGACTGTGGAAAGAAATATCATATATATATACATACACACATACACACACACACACACACACACACACGGTGTATAGTCAAAGCAATGTAACCAGCAGTAGCTCGAGAAGTGCTTTGCGACTTACTTGCCAATGTGTTGAGTTCATCCTGTTGGGAAAATGTCAAGCTAGTGGCGTTTATTTTACGCAGACTGTTTCTTGACCATAATTTTCCTGGCTGTTTCCATACCAAGGGTCCACCATTCAAAAGGTTTACCAATGGTTAAGGTGGTTAAAATGTCCAAACACTTAGGGGCCTCTTTATGTTGGTGATTTTTGGCCTTGCTGTAGTTAAACTTATTTAAATGCATTCAGCTTCCTAGCCAGCATGAGTCACGAGTATCATTTCTTTGAGAGATCAGTGTTGTCCACAGTCAGCAATTAAACCTGAATGAGCTCTCAGGTGAAGTACGTGAACTAAATGGGAAACAGAAGGCTATACAAAATATGTGAATCCATAGCTACTGCCACCATACTTTAGCAGTCAGCGACAACCGGCCCTCTCAGAGATAAACAGCAAAATCACGTTAAGTTGGTCCGCTGTATTTCCCTCTAGTTTCACCTATCATGTGACTTTTCAGCAAGACATCTCGTGTGAAAGCCTGTTGTGAGACGCTTGCAGATTTGCCTTGAAACTCTGCACCGTCCAACTTCTCTGGATTTGCCTGCATCGAAAGAGTTTTGAAACAGTCTAGCAAATGGAAATGTGAGCTGATCTGTAGGTCATGTTCCAAACATGAATTGTGAAGTCCTGTGCAGTACTGAACCAGTAAAATGTCTTATTGCATGCAGTAATGTTAAGTTACTTTGAGAAGTTTTTATTTTCTTATACTGCACAGATTGGAACAAATCTGTGCTGCTATAGGTTTAAATTTCAGCAGGTTGACAGAATTCCATTATGCAAAACGTGGTAATGTATTGTGCTGTACGATGATGATCTGAATGATCTGTTCTTTCCGCAGGTAGTTACATACAGTCTGTTGTGTTAAAAAGAAAGGGCTTAATCATATCATATAAGCTTGTCAGTTCAAGTAAACAGTTATTTTTTCCCCCAGATTGTTGGGTGTTGGCTAAGGGGTGAAATGGCTTATGACAGTTCGTGTTTCCTATCATGTTTCAAATCATACCCTGTAACCCTTTGTATTGTGTGGTGTTTTTGCCCAGCCAAAGGTTTAAAGCCATAAGAAACAATAGCTTTGAGTTCTTGTTCAACTATAATAAGGAATCACATTAGAAAGTATTAAGTGTATTAAAACAGTAGAAAAACCTGTCCGTTGATGCTATCATTTAAAGCTGTGTAGTGCACAGAGCAGGCTCTGGTGAGCATATGATCTTTTCCCCAGGGCTGGGCAGTAAAACACGAGTACATGTTTTTTACGATGTGGAATTCATACTGTGAAGGACTTTGTATAGCGTTATGTAAGCTCTGCCCCAGTATTATATGAAATCTTATGTTTAAATTTAATGATTTGCAATGAATGAATTCAATAGTTTTAAATGTCAGCTAAATTTGTTTTAAATTTGCTGGCATAACAAATGGTCCTAGGTGAACACTTATTATCTGTTCAGTGAAGTGAAAGCTATGACATTTCATATTTTTTAGTCCTACACCATGGTAATAAGGTTTTCCTGTCCAGGTTGCCCACCCTGTTATCCTCAGGCAAATTTGCATGCATTAGAGTTTGTTTGTCTTTAGTTATAATACTCTGCCTCACAAGAACAAGAGTGTGGCTATGAAAGCCTTGAGTCTTGAGGTATGGTAGATTGTTTAGGGAGAGTTGGTCTGTTAACTTCAGGGAGAGTTGCAGACTGTTACAGACTGAAGAGTGTAAATTCATGTAGTTTGTGTGTGTATCTGTACCTAAAACTGAGGTTCCCCACTCAGTTTACCATATTAAAGACTGTGTGAGAGCTTGTGTGAGGTTAACTACATGCATGAATGCTGTGTCACCTTTTCAAGTGTAGATGCACCCATCCCACTGTGCTTTTTATACAAATGGTTTGTATGCAAAGCAGTGTCATACAGAGCTCTGAAAGGTATGGAAGTCAGCAGGGGAGAGTGAATTTCTCATTTATTATTGCTATCGTAGTATCAACTTGATGTTTCCATTAAATCTTTAATGAACTGTTGAAGAAAAATAAAAAGCACATAGTCACAAGTAGGGCTGTAACAATCGTTCACTAGTCAATCAAGTAATTGAGTAATCAGAGGTTATGCAAAAAAAAAGGCAAATACTTTTTGAATGACTCTTATGGCGTGATCTGTTATTGTTTAGGTTATGTTTAGATATATTTTTTTAAATCTTTCCTTTAAGAATCCAAACATGATTTTATTTACAATACAGTGCAAATGTTTGTTTGTGAACACATGAAACATGCTACCACATTTCTAGTAGTTGCCTTTTTATCTATTGCCTTTTCAGTCCGTTTCTTTTTAAATAATATGAATCAGATAAAGTGCTACATTGAAAGCAAAAGGCAACTGGCTGTCTAGCACACTAAATAGTGTTCCAAGTGTAGCAGCATTCAAATACAGCGTGAGTGTGCAACAGAGTCAGCTTTAAGGTAGTAAATCATTTGAAGCCGATTCCCATGTGGATCCTTAATACAACCTTAATATCAAGCGTATATGTAGACGTGTTCAGTTGAGATTACAGAATAGAATTGCTCTGCAGTTAACAATGAGGGTGTCACAAGGTTGGTTTCTGGTCAGATGTTGCAGCTTTATGACTAGCAGAAACCTGGAAACATACAGATTATAACTGAAATAAAATTGTATTCAGTGCGCCTTTGATTTCAACCGGCTACTTTGTCACTAGTTATGATTGTTAGTTTTTTATTGATAAGTAAATGTCTGGTTCTGATTGCTTTCCCCCATCAGGAGTCTGGCAGTGGAGAGGATGACCGCCGATCTCAGCCCAGAAGGTAAGAAAAAGGTCTCCTGTAGGCTTAATTTCGTGCAGTCATTATGAATGCTTCCTTTCTGTCTGCAGGTGGTATCGGCTAGTTTTCTCTGTTCTCTGTTCGCAATAGCCGCATTTCTATTGTTCAAACCTGGAACCATTTTGCTCAGACCCAGAAGTTCTTCTTCCACAAGCTCCGATTGCATTGTATTGTGTTGCATTTCCATTTACTGGGCTGTAGGTGTGTGACTTGTTTCAGATAAATGACAGTTGAAATTGAAATATGACTGTTCTCTTATGGATGGGAGCTGTGATGCCACGGGTTTTGTATAAGCTCTCCCAACATCACTTCTGTTTTGTTAGTAGATATAGTCATTTATTACAGTTTTAACATCAAATTGTGTCACAGCAGGTCACATTTTATTGTGACTGGTATATTAGCTCCACTGTATATTAGATCACTATAAAGCACAATTTTAGTTTTTAAATGTTTTAACTCATTAATGTGAGGCATGTTTGTGCCCCGTTTTTGCCGGTTTTGAAAAATCGAATAACGCCACTGTGTCTTACTGAATCAAGCAATGAACTTTGTGAATCATTTGTACAATAGCATGGTTGATTGGACAAATATGTTAACTAAGTCTCTGCAACTCAGTGCTTTGAAAAGTACTGCGAGTTTCAGGGTAAATCACAATTATAAATTGTGAAAAAAAGATCTACCTAACCATCAGTGGAATCCTGCGGTTAAATATGACCACTTGGTTTAAAGTGTGACTCTTTAGTAACTTGTGTTAGTTGTTGCAAATAATTTAGTTAGGTTACGCATAAAGGTTACGTTTGTTCAATTGAAGCTCGTAATTCAGTTTCACACCTCAGACTGGAATGGCTGGCAAGGTTGGGATGGTGTTGTCAACTCTAAGCTCAATGTATGACATCAGTCAACATGTCCGCTCACACCATCAATAGTAGTAAAGAAAGATTTGCTTTAAATCGGTCAACGTTCAGATGCAGTGATTGGTTAAGTCTACAACACTGACCATAAAGTTCATTGTTTTGAGAAGAAATACATTTGAACATTCAACTGATTGACTCGCATCACTGTGTTAGCTTGTTGTTCCTAACAATACTCTTTCATGAAGGTGTCCGTGTTCTCCCCAGAGCGTGAGATCACTATTGCAGCTCAAACACAAAGAGGTCAAAAATGTAATTCCGAGCTCCTTATTCCTACTTCCGAGCCCAGTTGAATGCACTTTTATTCTTGTGAAGTCTGGACCTTTAGACTTTTCAGTTTGGTTCAAACCAAGATAAAAGGTGCTATGTCATTTTTTTCCCATCCTTTTTTCCTCCCATGTATAAATTTTGGTCTGCCTGAAAGAGATGTTCTTGGTCGCAATCAAACTGAAGCATGGTTGGTTCGTTTACCAGGTGAAACTTTCTGACAAATTACAGGAATTTGAGGCAGGCTATCATCACCCATTAACCGATAGAAGAAGGAAAAATAACTGGAGTAAAATAAGCCACAGAAACAGATGGAGGGAGGAGTAGGTGAAATACTTAAATGTAATTTTGTCTGAGGAAAAAGTCAAAAGTCAACATTTTTCTCCTTTCAAACGGAAAGGGCTGCCCACGCTCCTCTACACAATCAATGTGAAGTACAGGGAGACAGAACCCATGTGGGTGGTGATGACAGGACATAGGTATGTCATGCAGAGTTCTTCAGTGCACTTACTAAATTGCAATGCAAAGGCAAAACCAGATCAAATGTGTACAAGGAAAATTGGTATAATATGGCAGCCAGTCAGCCTCTTGTTGCTTGTTGTTCTTGTTGTTGTCTTATTTACAGGCTCGTTCAGAACTTGTCTTTTTTTGTGATGCATGTAGTTGTATCAGAAGTGCTGACAATGCCCCTGATATACTTGGGAAAACTATATTGTGCTATAATTTATCACAATAATTATAGTCAAAATGATGGGCAACGTTTGTCCACCCCTAGTGTAATCATTGGTCAGTTTGCATGAGTTTTGCGTCATGGCCACATCACACCACCCCGTCATGGATTATTTTTATATAACTGCACATCCCATCCTGGTTTATCCCTCACATAATATGTACATCTCAAGGATTCCTCCTTTCAAACCTTGACAGAGAACTGGGGTATTACAAAGGCTCACAAGCTCAATTCTAC
The DNA here is from genome assembly GCF_015220715.1 of Pygocentrus nattereri. NCBI lineage: Eukaryota > Metazoa > Chordata > Actinopteri > Characiformes > Serrasalmidae > Pygocentrus > Pygocentrus nattereri. The sequence continues at coordinate 22,677,290 of NC_051226.1, read as the reverse complement.
AGCCCCTAATCTCTTACTCTTATTTCACACAGCTATTGCTTTGAATGAATGACGGTAGTCAGTTTATACAGTTTTTTCCGCTCAGTTGGAAGGGCCCTGAGCTCTTGTCTATTTATAATGGCATGCTAATATGTTAACAGTACAGGCTATGTGAGTGAACTGTAGTATCACAAGTATTTCCCTCAAAACAAAAACCGTGACATTCTCCCCTACATGAATGTGAGTTTTGTTTTTGTTGTTTTTTTTTTTTTCTTTTCATTTGTGTGTTTAATAATGCCAGCCTGATGCATAATATTCAGTATACTGTGTTAAAGGATTTGACATCACAGTGCAGCTTCAGCCTGAGTCTATGGTCACACTGAGCAGGCAAGTCAAACCGGTCTCATCCTTACTCAAGTTTCAGCAAACTGCTGTTAACTGAGAATTTCCTGTGCTCTGCGATTGGCCTACTTCCCAAACTCTTTCAGAACCTATAAAAAGGTTCCCCCATCAATAGTCTAATCAATGGAAGGGATTATTGCTAACTCTCCTTAAAGGAATAATTTAGTGAAAAATCAAATTGACCTGTGTGTACCTGAACGAGAGTTGGCTTGAAAGGTGCTGGTATTGTTCAGAACAGCACGTGTTTTCTAAACTAATACATCACAGCGTTTGGCTGCACACTGAAGTTTCCTAATTTTTATAATTTACAGGAAGTCATACTGTGTCTCAAACCACATCAAGTTTACACAATCTTAATGAAGACCAGGATGCAGTTTAAGCGAGTTGAGAGAAGTTTTAAGGATGCATTTATGGGAAAGATTTGGGTGACTATTGATGTCCAGTGCTTGTTAGCAATGTTAGCGTTGTAGGATCAGTTTTAAACTAAAGGAGCAAAATTTGGAGGTCAACATGTCTTCACTGATTAACTAAAGCTGTAAGTGAATTCTTTTCTTATTTCTGTTATGAACAATTCCTTTAATAAAACCAAAGGCTCAGGGCTTTTAATGGCTGTTCATCCATTTAATAAAACTTTTTTTTTTTCAATTCTTTCAGTTTAATTGTTGCTGGCACTACATGTACATGTTAATTATGCCATAACTGCAAAGCTTTTTTCTTGGTAGCTACAACAGTTCAGGTTTAGTTCTATTGTTAGACGAGAAACCCAGGCAGATTTTAGGACTTATGAGAATATCATTTAATATAAGCATGAATGTGGTTGTAATAATCTAAGCTTTGCTTAGATTGGTGATAATAGAAAGGTTTCTGCTCAAATTAGTGTTGAGCTAAAGATATGTGAATATTATAAATGAAGATTAATATGCATTTGTGCTCAGTTTAATCACAGAATCTTATACTTGGGTTGAAGGGATTGTCGTTCTTGAATTTCAGTTCATTTGAAAGTAGCCAGAGTGAGTGAATGAATGAATAGGGAAACGTTGATGTTACTTGTTTCAGAGTGAATAAAAGCAGTTATTACTTGGTAATCCCTTAGCTTGAAATAAGACCGATACAGTTTTGAACTAGAGCTGAAGGAGTTTGTATGGAGCAGCAGATTCAGATTGATCCCTGCAGCAGGACCCGTCTGTCCACTAGAGGGGTCAGTGGAGTTTATTTTAGACATGCCTGTGTTTTATGTGAGTGTTTAGGCAGTCAACAAGAACATGCTGCAAAGCAATGCCATGCTGTAGAGAGCCAGAGAATAGTTCTGTGAGACTGAAGGTTACATAACAAGGATGTTGTTGATGGATCTTATTTATGACGTTTTTTTCCATAGGCATTAGATTACATTCACATGTAATGTAATGCCTGTAAGTAAATAAGCCATGTTGATTTGCATTTGGCATGGTCTGTAGGACAGGCGTAGAGAATGAATTACTAAATTTTTATTGATAGAATCTGAGAGCATGTTTGGTCCAGTGACAGCGCTGCATATTGTTTCTTTGAGCACTACCCTAAGATATCAAGTCATTCAGATCTTGCTGGTGTTTTTGTTCAATTGTATTTGACCTTTTTACATATTTCAGGGCATTAATAAATGGCATCTTAGAAAGAAGCCCATGAATTTTTTTGTTTGTTTATTTGTTTAGCCTTTTATTCCCCAGGGTATATTTTGGTCTTTCCATCTAAATTTGCAGGACCCAATCGTAAGGCAGATTATTCAGGAACTACAAGAAATAAATGTAAATTTTTATTTTTTTTTATCTTTTTTTTGTGTGTGTAGAAGTTCCCCTCAAAACGGAACATGAGTTTTATGATGACGCATACTGCTATACGCTTACAATTTACTGCAGAAAGCCAAAAATTTTAGATGCATTTTGTATTATTTTATAAAAGTCATTTTTACAGAGCTGATCACACCTGTTTACAGTTTATAGCCCAGATTATAGTCTTGTATTATAAAGGTTTAAAATTACATTACCCATCTATTTTACTGGAAAGAAGACAGCCTCATATGACTCCCACCTTTTGAATGTAGCTTATTTAATATGAAAGTTATGAAGAATATGATGAAGTGCGTTTTGGAGCCACAGGTGGTCTCAAGGTGTTGAAGAGGTTAGATCACAAAATGTGTATTAAATGTATTTCATAGGTCTTTACGGTGTCTAGTAGGGCTGGCCCTAACAGCATTTTACAAGTTTTGAGGTATTAAGTGGTATTTCCAAACATGTATTTCCAAACATTATCAAAATCATCCTTCAGAACAATAATATTTGAGTATTTAATCATGTATTTGGCGGAACAGATATGCTTCCATTGTCACTTTCTGTAGCTTTCTGAACTATATTTAACATAATCTGCTTAATTCTGATGATTTGATTGGTGCTAGCAGAGCAAATCTTGGTTTGTGGAGCCTCTGATTCAGCAGTACATACTCCTGTTAAGTCATTGCGGTACTCAGATAAGTATCACTGTAGCTTACAAATTTAAGCTGATTCATCTTTTTATGCATCAGTGCTGTACCAGCCTCTTATCACAGATTTTGCACTGAGCATTTTTCTCGTTGTCTGATAATTTCAACCACGCATGATTTCTTTCAGAGGCATCTCTGCTCTTTTAGTTTCAATGGCTATGTGGAAAGCAGTTGTTGTGCATAGGCATAGATGAGGCATAGGTGAGGCTCAAAACTTTCCCCAAATTAACAATCGCTGTTCTGTCTAGAGGCCTTTGCTGAGGAGATCATTTTGGGGTATAATTTTTATGGCTTAAAAAAATTAACAAAGCTTCTGAATACTACATAGAAAATGAAGGTCAATATAACAAAGAAATACTCATGTTCAAATGATTTAAGCTGGCCCTTGCACCTAGACATACATATGCGGTATTGATTATAGTCTATGCTGACATCCCCTTTTTTCCTTCTCTGCTTGACACTTTCTTCTCTCTCTGTGGACTTTTAAGTTGGTAACAACACACAAACCAGAATCTTTGCTGCATGTTTTCTTATTCTGTGTCACATATTTGTAGGCTAGAGTTTATGCAGTCAAGGCCACATTTCAAGGGAACAGTGTAGTGAACATTTGCTTCTCCTCCGCCATAGAGGACACAGAAAAGGAACATTAAATACATTCCAATGCAACTTTACATAGAAAATGGTCACGCTTGGGGATGCTGAATCTGTTTGCAAACAGTTCCAGATACTGTTTTTGTCCTTGACATGTTTTTCTGCTCAGAATACAAATACCAGTCCATCTTGCCCGTATTATCATTTTTAGTTATGTATAAACATCTTTGTCATCAGCTGTTCAGGGTGAGCAGTAAAATTATTTTACTTTTTACTTCACAGTTTTAAGATTTGAGGCTCGAGATTTTAGGAATGGTAGAAGTATGAAACATTAAATCTGTTTATGAATATATATGCAGTATTGACAGGTTTCGTCACATTTACTCACAGGCTGGGATAAAAACAGGTTGAGGCTTTTTAACTCTGCACACTTCCTGGTTAGCAGGTGTTCCAGGGCACACGGTTTATTTGCTGCCTGCACCTGAATGTGGTTCTAAGCACCTGAATACGTGCAAATGACCTCATCTCACCAACTTTGTCCACAGCCAATGCACACCGTGCTGGAGTGCATGCTGGGGACTGTAGTGCATCTCAGGGTGAAACAGGCTAATAAGAATAGTAAATTAAAATAATTTCACTGGCTTTGTGTTTGACACATGGGCGCTCCCCTTTACCAATCACATGCTGTCTTTCATTTCTCTCACTATGCGGTGATTAACAGCTTTGAGTAATTGAGTCACTGAGTCATAATGACGCTGATGAGAGATGACCAGTGCCAACAGCACAAACCATGGGCAACAGTCAGGGCAATAAAAGCATTGTGAGGTCTGTATAAATATAAAAATAAATATATCTTATTGATGTACATAACATTTAACTATGTGAACCCTAGGTTTATTATTTAATTATTATTAATTAAATTATAATTATTATAATATAGCCTTTTTCCTCACCTTTTCCACTTTTAGCTTTTACTGAGCATAGCCATTCTGTTAAACTCGTCAATATGAACTATTATGTAATAAGAGCAGTCTGTTAAGGCTGCAGTAAATAATCTTCAAAAGGACCTTATCCTATATAGCTTTATTGATTATGCTCTACATATGATGAGAGATTGATCCTGCTAGTCAATATTATGCATGTGGTAATCAGAGTTGAGGGTTGAACCGTACACGAAAAGACCCAGAGAAAGGCTTGTTTATGGTTTCCTCCTTTTTATGCAGGGCAGTGGCCTAATTGACCAGTGCTTCCTGCCCTCTACCTTGTGCACTCTAAACAATGTCAGGTCTCTAACTGGAGACAGTGGCCATCTCTAAGACCCTGTTTGTGTTTTTCATGGTACGTTACCTTCACTACAGCTCAAACTCACTGACATTGCCATGGCACTGTCATGCGAGAGGCAGCCTAAATGTTTACAAGGGCCTTGGGTTTCACCCTGAGTTTTGAATTTCATCAGTCTGGTCAAGAAGGGAGTGTGTGCAAGGGCAGGCGGGAGATCTGGCCCATCCTCTTGTGATGCCTCTCTGGACTAAGGCTAATACATCTGTAGGCTAAGTGAAATTCCAGAACCTAGGGTGTCCCCACTCTGACCTGTCAAGGACAATGGAGGAAAGAAAGGTTGTGATTGAGTCTGAGCTGTGTAGCTACATTGTCAAGCTCATAGATTACACCTTTCATGATGAGGATAAGCATTAGCATTGTTACTGTGAGGAGCATAAGGGTTGTATGTGGGCATAAATTGCAGGCTGTCAATGAATAGGAATTAAGGGGTAGAACTGTAATGCCATCACTGTGTGTTCATTGGTCTCATTAATGTATAATCGTTGGGCAGAGGTTAGTATAAGCTAGTCACATTTAATCAGTTGCTAGTAAAATTGTTATGGATTTGTACTTTTCTGTCTATCGTTCTGTCGTTTTGAAATCATAACGCTTTCACTTGCCCGCAAAAAACGCTTCAGCGTTACTTCATATAAAGCACGGGTGCACACCTAGAGGGCCACTGTCCGGTACAAATAAAATTATGCAGTTTTGCTTTTCAGGCTTGATTCTGGCTTGAACCTATTAGATGCTGAAACTGACCTACAGACTTTACAAGTGTTCAGAGTTTAGGCTACACTCAAATTAAACTAATCTAACATTGCTTTTTAATGACAAATACAGAAAAGAATAGAAAACAGTAGATTTTTTTTTTTTTTTTTAAATCAGCATTTACACACTGGGCTGCACTTAAAATTCCTGATTCTCACACACACACACACACACACACACTTTCTAAGCCGACAGACATACACAATCACTCACACCGAGGGGCAACGTAACATGTATTCCTGATTCAGTTAAGACTAATAATTCTCTCCTTTCAATGGAACAATACAGCCGGTCATTGATCTTTAAGAGCCGACAGTAAACACAGAAAAAATATTGTGAGTTTGTCACATTGAGAAACGCAGAAAAACGTCCTAATGTAGACAATAGAAAATAAAAAAGGAAAGAAAAAGACTTGTTAGTCATTTCTACTAAAGTAGGTAACAGGAATGAAAAACGGAAAGAAATAGACATAAAGAAGGAAGAAGAGTGGTTTGTAGTGAGTGGCGTCAGAGGGCGGGACCTGTTTGAGCACGTGTGCAGGACTTCTCCTCCCCTTCAGTTTGAGCTCTGAGGAACAGCGTGCGAGTGTGAAACGGAGGGGAAGGCGAGCCAGTTACCGTCTCGGATGTGTTTATAGTTAGAAGAAGACTATAAACTGTTTTTTTTAATCCTCCACGTTTCCGAAAGAGCTCCGTCTCGCCCGACGGATGGATGGATGCGGTGGTCTCTGGCTTGCTTGTGTGGAGCGGGTGGTAAAGCCTGAGCCTGTCGCTCGGCTGAGGAGGGCTGAGGAGGTCTGAAGGAGGAGTGGAGAGGAGCGCAGGAGGACCGGTGTGTAAATGACTCTGGGCGGTGTGAGCGCGGCGCCGCGGCCGGCTTTGGCCTGTCGGTGCGGATCCAGAGCCGCGAGAGCCGGACCGTGTCTGATCTCCCAGAACAGCATCAGCCGCCTGTGAGTAGACGGAGCTGATAATCAGTAACACCGTTTCCGTCTGTTCTTTTGTTCCTGGTTCGTGAAGTTCAGGCTTGTTGCCTTTGCTTTGCTGCCCTCAGGACTGAGTTTTGCTCACTGTTTACTGAAATAGTAGCCCTCAGAATACTGTAAGGAGAGGCTGTCTGATCTTCTGTGTGCGAGGAAACAAGTCCTCGCATTAATCGCTCTTCACTAAAGATATGACGCAATATAACATCACAAGACATTTTCAAGATAATGTCTTGTTTAATGATACGTTAGACCGTGTTTAGTTGTTCTGATGGTTGATTGGAAATCCAGACAGATGCTTCAGGTGTAAAAAAGCCTGTGAGAAACAGAGCAGTGTTTTTTCACATACTGCTCTAAGTTAAAAGCCAAAGGTCTGATCCAGTTAAACAGGACATTTTGCTGTGTGTTTTAGTGGAACAGTGTTCTTTAAGAAATGACGATCTGCTTGAAATGACGATCGTCATGTCACTTATGTATTAAATAAGCTAACATTGCCCACCCCACTGTTTACAGTGTGGGCTTAGCTCTTATATTAGGTTATCACTTTCATGGCTCTTACTTCTTATCACGTTTTGATAGATTTTGAAGTGTTTTGAGGTTTTAGTGGTTGAGGTTTCAGCGTCACTGTCAGCAGAAGTACGTGTGAATGGAGGAAGAGGGCGATACTGGGATTCCCTTCAGTGTAGGTTCAGAATGACTCACTCACCTGTCTTGATGTTCACTTATTAATCATTAAGCAGGAGCATGACGGAGCATGTAAGGGTGTGTGCTGTGATGTTGACGAGTTTGCTTAGAAACTGTCTTCCTTCATTCTCCTGTATCCTTCACCTCCATATCATTGTCTGGTAACAAAGTGGCTTAATTGTCCTGTTGCTGGATTTACTTTCAATTCTCTCTCTCTCTCTCTCTCTCTCTCTCTCTCTCTCTCTCTCTCTCTCTCTCTCTCTCTCTCTCTCTCTCTCTCTCTCTCTCCCCCCCCCCCCCAATCTAAAGTCTGGTTCAATTGCTGTTACTGTGAGCTCTGCCTTTCCTGTGTAATAAACAGGGGTGTGTATAGACAGGTGTGAGATTTCTGCTGCTTGTATTTTGGGTCACATGGCAATATTGTATGCGATCAAAACAGACTTGTGCATGACACCTCTTTATCATCACTTCCAACCCCTTCCTGTGTACAAGCTTGACTTCCTGCGGATCCACACCCTTATTAGCATCGCCACACTTCATACACCGTAGTTTTTCTCTGCCAGGCTTGGTAGCAGTACTTTGACAGGATTGAACAAATTGATGTGCAGCAGTAACATAAGCAGTGTGTCTGTATGTTGACTTACAGATAATTTAAAACAGGTCATTATTTGTTAGAATTCCTTTTTAGGTTAAATAAAAGGCAATATGATTAAGAAAGAATAAGAGAAAGGAAGTGAGTAACTCACAATTAAGAATTTTAGAGGCACCATGGTGATTAGATCTATGATTCGAATGAATTCAGTGTCTGTATTCGGGTAACGTTCAGCTACATGAGGGTATCGTCAAATTATGCCACCGTTTGCTTTTCTGAGGATACCTTGGGTATTAGTACATTCAGACACACTGAACAACCACATGTATCATAGAGAGTTTGTAAACATCTACTGATGTAACCGCATAGTGTGTGTGTGTGTGTGTGTGTTTGTGTGTGTATGAATGAGAGAGAGAGAGTATATGTTTAACAAACGTGACTTAAGCTGTTTTAAATGTTTGTTAAACATATATAAACAAGTAGTTGATTACCTGTCAGCTTATGTTTATAGCCTTTTTTATGTAAAGCTAAATATCACGAAGCATTATTGTACATCCTAAAAATGTGTTCAAGTGCTGTGAATGTGTGTTTTTGCCTTCTCACCCACAAAGAGATTCTGATAATTAAAAAAAAAAAGAGGAAGTTGATACTGTTTTATACTTTTGTTTTCTCTCAGCTTGTCTCATTTGTCACTGTCCTCAGCAATCAGTCTGCCGCTGGGTGAAATCGGAGGCTAAATAAGTGAGTGGTGGCGGAGGCTGCAGAGGGCAGTCATGTGAGGTTATTGAGATCATAAGAATCTGGCATTGAGTTTGATGTGTTGTGGCCAGAGCCGGCTGGAATCCACTGTCTCATGTTGCTGCACAATGAGTTGCTTTCTTTCATGGAAACCATGAGCTGTTTATGTTAGCAGACTCACCAGTGAGAATACAGTGATATATTATTATTACTCTGTGACCGTAGAGGGAGATTTACAGTCTTTAGACAGATGTTAGATGTGAAGCCATTTGGGCACAAGCCAACACTTTTATTTACAGAAGGAATAATGATTTTCTTACAGATGACCTCAAACAACTTTAGGAAAGGAGTCGAAAATGTATTTGACTTCTGCTTTACTGAAACAGTTCAGAACAACACATGTTTATGCATGTGACACCTGAACCACAAACACACACCCATAATGATTCCAACATGAGCCGCCATACACACACAAATGGCGTCATTCCCACCTTTATGGCTGCTATTCAGTTCCTGTTGTTTGTTCTGTCTGCTAATGTGATAACAGTTGATTTCAGGAAGAAAAGTTATGTTGGACACACACAAACACACACACAGCTTGCTTGCTCTCTCTGATCCCCCAGCTGTTGCAGTGATGAGGAAACAAGGCCTCAGTGGAACAGCTTGTTCTTATTTATGTCCTGCACAAAGTGCTCAGTGTCTGAGACAATGTCCCCAAAAAAACTCCCATCCAGAGTGTCATATGCTCTCGCAGGGTCAGAAAACACATCAAAACAAAGTAGTACTGGTGTAGATGTACTGGTATATTGATTTTCAGTTTTAGTGATATTCGTAAGGCATGTGTTTTTTGAATGTTATATTCTTATATTCTGGGCGCTTCACATAGTATTGAAAGAGCAGTTAAAAATGAACATGCACCAATTATGAATTTGTATGATTCCATTTAAAAAAAAATTTCTTAACAGCATTTTTTTTTTTTTTTTTTTTTTTTTTTTTTAATGCCTTCTTTATTATTTTCCCCCCAAAGCTCACACCGGGTGGGCTAAGTGAACGATGCAAATAACATCCAATCACAGCAGCCTATGTCATGTTTGTTAAATGTCCTTTCAGCATAAAGTAGCAGAAAACAGGAAACACTGACTCTCATTAAAATCTCAAATTTATAACATACTAAGGATTTTTATTCAAAAACTGCTGGGACTTCAGTGCGAACTGGTTGAGCTATTTTTAGGTTAAAGAAGTATGTGATAAACCTTTGGGCCTGTCGGCAGACCCTGGCCATGTTAAGGGTTAATGCCAACTGCTAATTAAAATAAATCTAGTACTGCAACATCTAATGAAAAATATTGGCATGTTCAATTTTTATGAAGTTTTTACAGTCCCACACTGTAAGGACAATGGGAGGATGCCAAACCACAGTTCTCATTTAGCAATAAAGTGCTCTTTATGTTGTCGTATCAGCTGTCACGTTTTTCTTCTTTAATGATTAGTAGTGTTCCTGATGTTTTGTAATCTCAGCGGTTTCTCAGGAAGGGTTACTTTCAGTAGTGTTTATAAAGCTTCTGGCTGGATGATTATGCCAAATGACAAGTTCCTGGTTTTAATGCCCATCAGATTAGACATTAGATTAAAGCCTGCAAACACTGTAAACATTATGCTTTGTTTTGCCTTCACAGCATCAGTGAGAGCTTTCTAACGGTGAAAGGTGCCGCACTCTTCCTCCCAAGAGGAAATGGCTCCCCTTCTTCCTCCTGCTCCTCACGAGCCACAGGACAGCGCAGCAAACATGCAGGTATCAAAAAGCAGCCGCGCACCCCTCACTAAAACTGCTTCTATTTAAATCAGTGATTAGTTGGCAGTTGGCAATAAAGATGATGCCTATTTGGATTTCAACTACTACTGGCCTATTAAAAAATCAGATTAGTTCATTAATTGTAAAAAATAATGTGCAGATGATTTAAAAAAAAATTTTTTTATTAAAAGTATGATTGATATAATATAGTCAGGCCTATTCTCTATTCTAATCTCATTAGACTGCCAAAACTGTCAAAAAGTGTTATTTTATTTAATGTTGTGGCATCTTAAAAGAGACTATTTCTTTTATTTTATTGAAAAAGAATAGCACACTTTTTATGTTACCGTTTACATTGACAGCTTGTCCTATGAAATCACCATTTTTAGGATACTGCTCTCTAACTGTCTATCTAGTAAGCATTAGCAGCAAGATGTAGGTGTACACCGTTTGCTGTGAGAGTATTTGGGTATTTGGTACACCCATGAATGAATTATGAGTTTATGTTCACTTCTGTAGGGGATCTTCAGCAGCACCTACAGACCATGTTCACACTGCTACGGCCAGAGGACAATATCCGTCTGGTAAATGGCATACACACACACATATATATACACACACACACACACACACACACACACACACACACACACACAGACGTGAATTATAGAGATCGATACTGTCCCATGAAAGATCTGTGTGAATTATCTCTCCAGTGCGGCTGATTCTGTGTATTAATTATTATACTGTGTTGCCTGGTAGGCTGTGCGATTGGAGAGTTTGCACCCTCAGTGCACACGTTACATGGTCGTAGTGTCCACGAATGGGCGACAGGACACCGAGGAGAGTGTGGTGCTGGGCATGGACTTCAGCCCCTCAGACAGGTATGTGGTTTCACTACTGTTTCACTCCTTAAACTATAAGCTTATTATTAAGTTATTAATCTTAAGTTATTACTTTAATTTGCTCTGTAACTGCTATGAAACTAATATATGTTACTTGGTTAACTAATATGCAATTTATGAGTGCGAGGATGAGAGTGGACCCACATGCAGGTCCTTGCAGTTTAAGGGTTTAAATTCTTTTGATGAATTGATGATTGTCATTCTGTTGTATATTGTCGTACAAAATTCTTAATATTTTGTATGGTGTAGCTCCTGCTCTATAGGCCTGGTGCTTCCCCTGTGGAGTGACACACTGATCCATTTGGATGGAGATGGGTATGTGAGCCATGTCATACCGCCGTTTTATACATTAAACACATTCTGAATGTGTCAGTGTTGAACCCTTGTAATTTCTCTTCATTCCTCACAGGGGTTTCAGTGTGTCCACAGACAACAGGATCCATGTTTTCAAACCCGTGTCTGTCCAGGCCATGTGGTAGGTGGCTGTTCTCCTGTTTTAATACTAATAATTTAATAATAATAATAATAATAATAATAATTAAAAAAAAACACCTGCTATTCTGTTGCCATTTATCTTTTTTTCCATCTTTCCTTCTCCTCACTCGAATCAATGACAACTCTAATCCCTCTCCCTGCTCCTCTCCTCAGGTCCGCCCTGCAGTCTCTCCACAAGGCATGTGAGGTGGCACGCTGCCATAATTACTTCCCAGGCAGCCTGTTTCTGACCTGGGTCAGCTACTATCAGAGCAGTGTGTCCTCTGACCAGGCACACATCAATGAGTGGAATGCCATGCAGGATGTGCAGTCGCACCGGGCTGACTCACCCGTGCTCTTCTCCAACGTGTAGGCGCACTTTTTTCGTTTTAACAAACAGCTCTTGTTTAAAGTGCTTGCTGTCATAATTGAGTGGTTTCAGTCTTTTTTGTAGTGTTATATTTTGAATCTTGTATACAAATCTGTTCCTTTCCTTGAATCATCCGTACACTGTTCTTACACTATTTTGAGACTTTTACCTTGAGTAATTTATAGACTTTGCACTCTATAGGCTCTAGATGAAAAGTGATAAAGGTTAGGGAGTGAGTGAAGGGATGAGGCAGGAATGTGTGTGAGCATTTACTCGTAAGGTCAAATAATTGCAGTATTTGGCTGTGTGTGTGTGTGGGTTTATATATAATACATACATATATACACACGTACACACGCGCGCACACACACACACATATATATATATATATATATATATATATATATATATATATATATATATATATATATATATATATATATATATATATATATATATATGTGTGTGTGTGTGTGTGTGTGTGTGTGTGTGTGTGTGTGTGTGTATATATATATATATATATATATATATATATATATATATATATATATATATATATATATATATATGTGTGTGTGTGTGTGTGTGTGTGTGTGTGTGTGTGTGTATATATGTATGTATATTTATGTCATTCGTGTTATCAGTAGCAGATAGGATAGCAAGGCCCTGAGATGCTAGGCTAAAGGTTAATCCCAAGAAACTGGCCATTCCTTTCATATTTCTGTGTAATTTTTGCTTCCTTGGTAACAAACTGGAATAACATTAATTCAAACAGACTGAGACTACACAGTGGAAGATGAGAGATTGCTGAAACATCCCTAACTCAGCCATTACATTTGCATATTTTTGTGGGGCATACCAGTATAAAGGTTATGACGAAACTAATACCTTAAGAAGAATTTAACCAGTATACTGGATGAACCAGTATATTACCTACTACTATGTTCTATGAAGTTTGTCATATAGTATAGGTATTAATACAGCACAAGAACAGCTCTCCATGCACATCTAATTTAACAGATTTTGGGTAATTGGTACAGACGACCAGGTTACATAGTATGTGTGTCGCCATTGTGTGCTAGACTGCGGTTAGTGAGCTTGCACATACGGAAGGCGAGTCTGAACTTGTGGCAGCTCCTTGGCATGAGTATCACATCAACACTTCTGCAAAAGTGAGGGCAAAGAGGGCAACAGTCAGACAGTCACTTCTCTCAACACAGCACGGCACAGACAAGCTCACTTACACTTCCTGTTTGTGGTCACATTATCTGAGCCTGCTATAATGAGCCCCAATGAGTAGTTCCTTTAACAGGCTGATGTGTTGCAAGCTTTGTCTGTGTGTGTGATGTCTGGAATTGTTAATGAAATATAGCTCTGAAAGTTGCTCATTACTGCAGTTTTTACCTTTTTACTGGCCCCTTTGAAAGTGCTTTACAGATCCCACTTGGAGCTTGTGGTAAAGCAACTGCTAAACGGAAATGCCATAAAGACTGTTTGTCATGCACCGGCAGGCCAACAGAGCGAGAGAGAACAGAGCGGCTAATCAAGACTCGTCTGAGGGAGATCATGATGCAGAAAGACCTGGAAAATGTCACCTCTAAAGAGGTTTGTTTAAACATGCATTCACTCATGCATACCTTGTGTATACATACAGCAGACCCCCGATAACTTCGTTGGACTTTGCACCCATGACTCATAGTTAGTTACAACTTCAGAGAATGTTTTGGTGAAAAATCAAATTTACAGTTTTACACTTGTCCCAGATGGAGGCGATCAGCCAAGACACATCTGGTGACCAAATTTTGCTTCTTTAGTTTGCAGTGGAGCTATGAGGCTAATGTTGCTCAAAGAACTCTTCTGTCAGTGAATTCAAACCACATCCAGGTTGTCATTGCAGGCAAACAGATATGTGAATACCTTCATGGCACAGCAGTAAATGTGGAAAACCGTGGATTTCCCTCTCCCTGGCTCCTGCATGTCACACGGTCAAGGAAGCTTGATTATGTTTCTGCTTTTTTGGGTTTCAAACTGAACACTTGTTTATAAGAGACATAACAGAAATTGCAAACATAATCTGTAGCATCCATATAGCTACACTGGCAAGTTTTGTTCACGGTTATAGTTCACAGGAAGTCATGCTGTGTCCTAAACAACACTGGTAAGTCTGTGTAACATTAATGAAGCCCTGGATGCAGTTTGAGTAGGTTGAGAAAGGATTTGGTTTTTCTGGAAATGATTTAGGTGACTGTTGACTTCTGGTGTTTTTTAGCACTGTTAGCCTTGTAGGTCCAGCACTAAACTAAAGAATCAAAATTTTGACGCCACACATTTTTTGGCTGATTAACTACATCTGGGGTAAGTGGAAAATGGTGTAATTTGATTGTTTTCCCAAATCTTTAATAATATACATCAACTGTTAGCAACAACATAAGTCAAGAATATTACATAGTCATTTTTCTTATTCATTAAAGGAAATGTTTTTGAATGAGGTGCCATATTTTTTGTGCACTGGAGCCCAAAAGATCTTGGTTTAGATGATGTCCTGTTTGCCATTTTTATTGTCAGTAAACTCTAAAATGGGTTGCTGTACATGCTTGTTTAAATATTTCCTGGACTCACTGAACACTAACCGCATCTGAATTCTAACAGATCCGCACAGAGCTGGAGATGCATATGGTGTGTAACCTGCGGGAGTTTAAAGAGTACATTGATAATGAGATGATCGTCATCCTCGGTCAGATGGACAGCCCCACTGAGATCTTTGAGCATGTATATCTGGTGAGTCGTTCCTTCTGTGTCAGTTTTTCAGTTAAAATTCTGCATGCTTTTTAGATTCTTGTTTAATGTTTTACCAGTTTAAAGTATCAGTATGATTTGTCATATGTCAACACTAACAGACTATTTGTATTCATTTAAAGGGTTCGGAGTGGAATGCGTCTAATCTAGAAGAGCTACAAAACAGCGGGTAAGACTGCTAGAGTCCTTTATTGATCCAAACACATGCTAGTGCTGGGCAGTATTGATAAAATTGAGTATATTTGATGATATGTTTGTTTTCATTAATAAAGTTAATGAAGTGCTGCAAATTTGGGCTAAAAGAATGTCTTAAAAACATGACAACTTGTTTTTGATTGAGTTGTTTTGTTCTGTTTTCTTCTCTTGTAATTACATACAAGAAAAACAGAAAGAAATCAGAAAGTTGTTCTTTCAAAACAGTTGCCGAGTGAATTGAATATATTCAAGACCTGGATACCGTGAATAAAATGGAATAAAAACTAAATTAAACCTGCTCATAATAGGAACATTTGCTTTTCTTGGTATTATATTGTAGATGTAGTGCTCATTTTTGGTTAAATATATTGCTGTGAATATTGCTATAAATGAAAAGTAATATGACAGCATGTCAGTGTCATCACCCAACCATATTGACTGCTTACATGTCAGCAAACACTGTCCCCCTTTTTTCTTTGCTTAGGATACAATACATCCTCAATGTGACACGAGAGATTGATAACTTCTTCCCAGGCCTGTTTGAGTACCACAACATCCGCGTATATGATGAGGAGGCCACGGACCTGCTGGCCTACTGGAATGACACCTATAAATTCATCTCCAGAGCCAAGTAAGTGTGACTGCTGCCAAATACTGGGTTCTGGCACAGGACATGATATTGCTGAAAAGCAGTGTGTAGTGATGAGTGATTTTATTTAATATAGTAATATAGAGTACCACTACAGCCTTCCTCAAGCATGTTGGTCTCTTTCTTGCAGTTTGTTTGGCAACTCACCTGGCACCCCTTCTCTTGTTTCTGGCTCTCTTACTATTCTTAATATTCTTCACAGTTGTAACATTCCTAGTAGAATTATTGATAAAGTAATTAATTAAATGAATTAGATAATTTTTCCATCAAGTTTGAGCCAAAACCACATCATGGCCATTGCTAAATTCACCTGAGTGAACAATCATGTCCTTCTTCTATAACAAATGACTAAATTGTCTGCAGGAAAACAGGGGCCAAGTGTCTGGTACACTGTAAGATGGGCGTGAGCCGTTCGGCCTCCACTGTGATCGCCTACGCGATGAAGGAGTACGGCTGGGACCTGGAGCAGGCCTTCGAATACGTAAAGGAGCGCCGGGCCGTTACCAAGCCTAACCCTTCTTTCATGAGGCAGCTGGAGGAGTACCAGGGCATTCTCTTAGCTAGGTATGCACCTTATTTGCATTTAAACAACGCAGGAAGGCAGCTTTGAAGATATCTGAATAGCTTACTTAACAGAATCATTTAGAAGTTACATTTGAACAGAATACAAAATATGTTTCCATGTTCCCACCTGAGCACAAACTATTTTGCAAGCGTCTAATCAGGAAAGTAATTATGCATGCATGTTACAAATGGTTGCAGAATTTTCAGTCCTGTGATCAACATATTGTGCCACTTCTAATAAGAGAATGCAGTTAATAATATATCTGTCTTTATTGTGTCTGTTTGCTTCAGAGTTACATTAGTCATTAGTTGTTTGGCTGCATTCCACTGTCTCACTTTTACGTCTAAAGGGAGAGTGCTTGCGTGTGTGGAGCATAGTTTTGGGCACGTGTGTTTGTTTGCATAGGCTTCCATGCATGATAAACCTCTTAACATTTCTTCAAGTATCACCTTGAATTTTAATTAATGTGTTGGTGCTTTCGGGCTCATGCAGAGCTCTACAAAAGGGTACACAATAATATTGACACTGTAAAGTGTGTGTGTGTGTGTGTGTGTGTGTGTGTGTGTGTGTGTGTGTGTGTGTGTGTGTGTTTTCCAGTGAGCCTTTTACTTCACTGATAAGAGCCAGAGTGTGAAATAACCCAACCTGCTGGGACTCATAAGTGACTCATAAGTTTGTGTGTGAAGTGCTCAAGCTTTAGTGCTGTAGCTCAAGCAAGTTTGCAGAAATAGCCTGTACAGAGTGTATAGGTTTCAGGATAGAAAATGGATGTCGTTCAAGGCCCTAATTGATCTCACCGTGGCTGAGAGCTGGGTGGAAGTGCAGTGGTATCAGAGGTACAGATGCACCAGATGCCTCGGATATAAATCAGTACAAGAGAGAAATAAATGTGGCCTAGTATGTTTTCCACCCCTTTCAATCGTGTTCTCACTAGGGCTGTGAACTTGTATTGATGATCATGATGCAGTAATGTGAAGATTATTTTGACAAAGCGTTTATATACTTTTATTTATTTATTTATTTATTTATATTTTTTTTGCCTTTAATTTTGCGATGGTCCCAAACACTGAAGCTCAAACAAAGTGATGCTGATGCTGTTTTAACTCAATCTTTGTGAAGTAGAAGAGCATAATAATGGCACTGTTCAGGAAAAACTGTGGTTGTAGTATATGACGTCTTTTAATTTGGCCATCAACCCTTTTAATCTAGTTAAAAAAAAATAGTTGTGAACGTCACACAGGATTTCACTGTACAGGCCTATTTTGTCTGTGGTTGCTTAGCCTGATGCCAAATTGTATGAGAGCTGAGAAAAGGAAGTGTTTTTCCCAAGACCTGAGGCTGTTAATGTCTGGAACCTGATTCTGTGGTCTGAGAATGTCCTAAAATGTACACTGTACCAAAGATGGTGATTTGTACACGCATGATCTTGGCCTTAGGCAGCACCATACAGTGCCTGCCTTTTCTCAAGCCCATTTAACCATCACAGCACATCTGTAGTACAATAAATGTTTAAAAGTTTAGCTATGCTCATGCGTGGAAATGCTAGTCTGTTGCTGCGGTTTGTGAAAAATAAATCGGTAAATGTTTTTTTTTTTTTTTTTTTTTTTTTTTAATATAACAATCCAAAGTTTTGTTTGTCTATGTCAGTGGCTTTAGTGGAAGTCCTGTGCAGTTTTCTGGTTTACCTACTCAAATGCACCCATTTCATCTCAGCAGCTAAATGCCAGGTTTATTAGGTGTGTTAACAGAAAGACAATCACCAGACTGCTAGACACTGACCCTCCAGGACCACATTCCTTTGTCATATTCTGTGTGTCTTTAAAAATAACAATCATAATTGAATTGTACCAAACTCTGTCTTTCACTTCCCTCTTCAGCAAGCAGAGGCACAACAAGTTGTGGCGTTCGCATTCAGACAGTGACCTGTCTGAGCACCACGAGCCTCTGATGAAGACCCCTGTGGCACAAACATTGGGCCGTTCCAATCCCCGCAACCAAGGCAGCACCCAGGCCTCTCCCTCACTCCATGAGCTGCTCCAGACGCTCACACCAGCCTCCACAACTGCTGCAGGGGCAAAGGACCCGGACGAGTCAGGAGAGCAGGAGGTCCCCTTCTCCAACGGTCTGGGAGACTCTGAGGAAAGTCTTGCTGCTGAGGACCCTCCAACACTCCCCAGACCCTGGGCAGCTACAGTGGTACCAGAGGTCCAGCCAGATGTGGCAAAAACTGTCTCGGTGAGCCGACCTCATCCACCAGCTTCCCTTCATCACCTGGCCTCATCCCCCAGGATTCTCTCAGACATAGAGACCAATCCACTCACCTGTGAACAACCTGAGGCTTCCTCTCTCAAGGCTGAGGTCAAATGTGGTCCTCCGGTGCCCAGAACAGAGTCTATTAGGAGCAAAACCCCAGAGCCAAGCAGACAACAAGACCCAGACTCTGCCTCAGCAGCAGGGCTGCTCACACAGGTGCCTGAGCATCATGGGCAAGAATTCAGCCAGCAAGTGCCTGACACAGACGTAGACTGTGCAGGGCTCGGTCACACCAGCGATGATGACCAATATCACCCTAGTGCCACATTAGAGGAAGCGGGGCTTTCTACTTCGCTTCCATCAGATCTAAGCACAGACCGCATCGACTTCTTCAGTGCCAGAGAGAAATTCCTTGGCCTCTCTCAGGAGGGGCAAACACGTGGGAGTTCTGAGCAAACAGTGCAGCAGACACCCCAAGACAAAAGTCCCAGCCAGGAGTCAAAGCTGCTGCTTTCTGAGGACCCTGTTGAAAGGGAGGAGGACCAAACACAGGTAAAATATGTATGTAAAGAACATTTCACATTTGCTTTGTCAATGTGCAGTCTTATCACTATCAGAACAGCATATTCTAAATGGATTTAACTTTATCTAATAATGCTCAGGCTATTAAGCAAACATTATGGCTTAATCTTTATTTCAGTCTTTATCTTCAAAGAACTGATGGAGATCCTTCTCAGAATTTCCTTAGACAAAATGACAAAATGTGCCAAAAATTGCATACACTGAATGCACAATATGTACTTGAGTATATATCTCTAAATGCTCTATCATTATTCTGCAGCAACGGAGTAGTGTTGCTGAGAGTAAGTGCCAACCTTCTATTAAAATCAAATGTCTCAACATTCCATGCATCACTGTTAACATGCTTTGAGTTTGAACTCATGTCATTCACTGCCACCTTCTGGTGAAAAAGAATGTCGCATGGAACACTTCATCTCCATTATGATGTTGGTGGTCAAAATAAAGTCTGTGAGTTTTGGTTTCCTTTAGGACATTTTCAGTCCCTCACCTTCTCTTTCTCTGTTTCTATTTTATCTTCTCAGGAGAGCTTCAGTGTCTCAGTTTATGATGATGTCTCAGAGCTGGAGCCCATAAGGCACAGTGTGATTCTTCCTCCTCCTTCCACCAGCCAGCATGTTTCCAGCAGCTCCGAGGAGGAGGAGGAATTGGTCAAAAGCACACCACAAGGAGCTGAAATGGAGAAGGTGGTGCACGGAGAGGCCCTGCAAACAGATTGGCCAAAGGGTACAGTGCGGCGAGCCACCAGGCAGCTAGAACAGAAGATGAAGCAAGACGTTTCCTCGTCCATGCTGCTATCATGTGCTCTCGGGTGTCCTTCGCTCCGCTCCACTGTCAGCACCAGCAGCAGAGACAGAACTGAGGACACCTCATCTCATACAGACCTCACTCCTGATCCAAGCACTGTGTCAGCCCACCACCATCAGCCTGAGAGCACTGTGGAGGAGAAGATGGAGAAGGAAGAAGCTTCTCCTATAGAGGAGGGCATGGGAAAAGGGGGCGAAATAAGACTCAGGGAAGAAGAGTGTGGACACACTGGAATTTCTGAGGAGGATGCTAGCCTTTTGCACTTGAGGCACAGCCATTCCTCTCAATCCAGCTCTTCTCCAGCAATGGTTCTTCAACTAGAGGGCGTCACAGAGAAGGAGACTAGCACCGACTGCCCTTCAGAACCCCGTCTGGTAGTGGACATGAGGGAGACGTGGGAGACGCTGAAAGAGCTGGGTGCATTCCTCTGCCAAGTACGTGGGAGATCAGACAAGAGGCTCAGCCAGCCATGGGCTGGAAAAGAACAGAGAAAGGGGCGGAGCGTCCAAGAGCGAGCCAAAGAAGTAGAGGCCAGGATCCGCCAAGCCGGCCTGACGCCACCCTCGCTGATAAAGCGCTCGGCTTCATTAGCAAAGCTAGGTTCCCTGGAACTGTCTGCTAGTGATCTGAGTGAGCTGGAGCGGAGTCCTGCTTCTGTGTCCCCGCCCACTGTTAAGCCACGCCCTCATTCTTTTACCGATGATACCTCAAAAAAGAAGCGGGTTCTGCCCAGGCGCACGCCCTCTCTCCCTTCCTCCTGCACGTCTTATCTCTCTTCTGCTGGATCGCGCACAGATAAAACATTGGAGGACCACCGAACTGAAGAAGGAGAACACAGTGACCGTGACGAGGCCCCCACGCCACTGCCCTCGTCCAGTCAGTGCTGGAGGCGGGAGATGGTTCAAGACCCATCATATGGTCCTGCACCAGCCCCTGCCATAATACCTGTGGCAATACGGCAACAGTATGGGAGAACCCACCCCTTGAGAAGGCTGAAAAAACGGACCTTGAACTTTCCCTATCACACCATGTGACCCAGGCTCTGTCTGTGTGCTTATTTGTTGCGTGTGCGTCTTACAATGTAATTTTATCCACACATACCTCAGTGGGCCTTACAAAACCGGAAATCAAAAACATCTGCAGGGTAGGTTTGTAGCCTATCGTCAGACACACAGAGATCAGTGTTGGAAGGCAGAGATCAGACAGGGTGTCGGTATCGAGCTCATGTCTCTGACGGGGTTGATGGGCAGGATTAACCCGGACCTGTCAGTAGGAAATAGCTGCTCTGTAAAAACAATGAAGTGCTATGACTGATCCATACTTTTGCACAGCGCCTGTCAGCTAGTTTATTACAAAGTCATAAACTTGCAAATACCTGTCAGTCTATGATCTCGTACAGCAGAATGCTCTTCGCTGAGCTGAAATTCCTCACTCTCTGGGGATTTTTTGTGTGTATGTATGTATGTATGTATGGGTGTGAGACAAAGTGAGATGGGTGCATAAATGTTAAATACATTCTGTGGTGAATGTAATGTAATTGAGTGTAAAGTTATTTTGGATGTCTGATTAG
This sequence comes from Pygocentrus nattereri, assembly GCF_015220715.1. Taxonomy (NCBI): domain Eukaryota; kingdom Metazoa; phylum Chordata; class Actinopteri; order Characiformes; family Serrasalmidae; genus Pygocentrus; species Pygocentrus nattereri. Next base: position 22,655,767 of record NC_051226.1, on the reverse strand, counting down.
TATGCATGTTGGTCATTTGAGAATGGGGGAAAATGTGTTATTAGAATGTAGATCTATGGGGCTCAGTGGGTGTGTATGTATGTATAGCCTACTTTTTATGGATGTGTATGACTATACTTCAATGTGAGTGTGTGCACCTTTTCTGTCTGTTCAATTCTTAAGTGCAGTTTCTCCCTTCTGGGTTTTTGTTTAGTAAAATAAACAAAGATGGGGGAGTTTTTAATATGCACTTTACCTTTTTTATTATGTTGTGTGTTTTTTTTTTTTTTTTTTTTTTTTTAAATCTGTGGTTTGTACTCTGGAAGCATGCTTGCTGAGTGTGTACTTAGCCTGTATGGTTGATGTACAGTGCAATTTTTCTTTTATTTCTGTTCATTGTAAGACTGGAAATGTAAATGTTTTCTTTTTATTCTGTGCTTAAACTGTGACTATTAAAAGAAAATTTAAGAATAACAAAGATTTGTCCATCATTTGAGATGCACATATATCATTACTTTCCAAACAAGACTATTTATTTGCAAAATGGCAACCTTTACAGAGGAACAAAAAAATAATAATAATATAATTAGATTTTATTACCAGTATTTTTCAGTTAGTCCATTCATTATGAAATGTTCAGACAGTAACGGGCAACTGGGGTTTTCAAATTTAGGTAAAAAAAAAAAAGTAGTATTCAAATTTTATTGGTAGGTGCATTATTAATAGTAATAGTAGTAGTAGTGTTATTTTGTGTCATTTTGTATATTGTATGACAATAAATCAGGTGGTTTGCCTTTGTAGAGCTGTACAACTCTTCTCCAGCAAGACTGCTAAAATGTTGGCTCATTCTAGCCCACAGTCACTATGACTAGCAAGCAATGCTAATGTTAGCCATTTGGAAATACAGTGAAAATTAAAAAAAAAAGGTTTGGCAGCACTTTCTAGACTCCTTCAATCTACTCAACACTCTGTTCACTCACTATTACATTCCCCTCTCTATCCTTTATCAGCCTAACCTGCTGTACATCCTTTCCAGCTCTATCTCTCTGTTTAGCCAAACGATACAAGTCCTTTACTCCTTCTTTACTGTCCAGCCTCTCGTACAGCTCATCATAGGCCTGAGCTTTTGCCTTTGCCACCATTCTTTTCGCTATGCGACTAGCCTCACAGTACTCCTGCCTACTTCCTTCATCTCTCTGGTTATCCCACTTTTTCTTAGCTGCCTTCTTCATCTGAATACTCTCCTGGACTTCCTCATTCCACCACCAACTTTCCTTGTCTTCTTTCCTCTGACCAGATGAAACCCCCAATGCTAGCAGGAATTAGCATTACTGTAGTGTAGTGATGAAGTGTGTGAAGGGTTGTAGTGCTTGATGTTAGAACCAGTGAGGAAACAAATTACAATAATGGCACTCTACTATCTCACTTTTCCCTCTCCAGGCCTTCACTCCACGGTAACTTCATGCTCAGTGTGATGTCAGAGGGGGTTCAGGGGAGGGGCTGATGGGTACTTGTTATGCTGTGATATAATGTAACATTTAAAGTGAGAGAGCTGGGTAAGAAAAGCACATTGTAGCAATAATTCTAGGCTGGACAGCCTGTTTGGAGCATCTGAATATTCAGGACTAAAGCCCCAAAGACACCAGCCCTGACAGCACCAGTGGTGAGACATAAAATACTAGCAATCCTAAGGTGTAAATAAACTTATATTTGTATTTGTCTTTACAATCGCCAAGTTGGGACTGACTTCTATGGTACTGACAGTATTACATATTATCACTACTTACAATGCATTACATTAACAATGCATGATGTATAATAAACATGTATAATAAACATGGCTATAAAATGTAATTCAGTGTGATTTTAGTAAATATTTATAACCATGTTTATAATGCCTTATGAATGCCTTATGACATGTTATGTGTGCCTGAGCAGACTGATAAACCAATGTGATCAGTTATTACTCTCTAGTGTCACTGAGCTCTGCTAAAGCCTGAGTGGACGGATAAACCAATGCGATCAGTTATTACTCTCTATTGTCACTGAGCTCTGCTAAAGCCTGAGTGGACGGATAAACCAATGTGATCAGTTATTACTCTCTAGTGTCATTGAGCTCTGCTAAAGCCACAGCAGACTGATAAACCAATGTGATCAGTTATTACTCTCTAGTGTCACTGAGCTCTGCTAAAGCCTGAGTGGACGGATAAACCAATGCGATCAGTTATTACTCTCTAGTGTCACTGAGCTCTGCTAAAGCCTGAGTGGACTGATAAACCAATGTGATGAGTTATTACTCTCTAGTGTCACTGAGCTCTGCTAAAGCCTGAGTGGACTGATAAACCAATGCGATCAGTTATTACTCTCTAGTGTCACTGAGCTCTGCTAAAGCCTGAGTAGACTGATAAACCAATGTGATCAGTTATTACTCTCTAGTGTCACTGAGCTCTGCTAAAGCCTGAGTGGACTGATAAACCAATGTGATGAGTTATTACTCTCTAGTGTCACTGAGCTCTGCTAAAGCCTGAGTGGACTGATAAACCAATGCGATCAGTTATTACTCTCTAGTGTCACTGAGCTCTGCTAAAGCCTGAGTGGACTGATAAACCAATGTGATGAGTTATTACTCTCTAGTGTCACTGAGCTCTGCTAAAGCCTGAGTAGACTGATAAACCAATGTGATCAGTTATTACTCTCTAGTGTCACTGAGCTCTGCTAAAGCCTGAGTAAACTGATAAACCAATGTGATGAGTTATTACTCTCTAGTGTCACTGAGCTCTGCTAAAGCCTGAGTAGACTGATAAACCAATGTGATCAGTTATTACTCTCTAGTGTCACTGAGCTCTGCTAAAGCCTGAGTAGACTGATAAACCAATGTGATCAGTTATTACTCTCTAGTGTCACTGAGCTCTGCTAAAGCCTGAGTAAACTGATAAACCAATGTGATGAGTTATTACTCTCTAGTGTCACTGAGTTCTGCTAAAGCCTGAGTGGACTGATAAACCAATGTGATCAGTTATTACTCTCTAGTGTCATTGAGCTCTGCTAAAGCTTGAGCAGACTGATAAACCAATGTGATCAGTTATTACTCTCTAGTGTCACTGAGCTCTGCGAGAAGCAGTGAACAGAAGGCAGCCTTGAGAGAGAGAAAATGAGAATTTTAGAACTTTGTTTAAAGTGAATTAGTCATGAAACATATTAACAGAATAATTATAATATGAAAACTGCCAACCAGTAGCAGCGAGGAGCAGTGAGAAAGTTAAAAACTATTTTTCCCCCCATGTCCCTAATTAATACATACTCTAAAAGTATTCTGAATATGTCACTTATATATTGTAAGGGAACACATTACTGAATACATTCAGTGCAGTGTACTTAGTTTTCAGCCATCACTACATTTTCAAAGTGTTTTGTCCAGCACTGTCAGTTGGTCAGGAGAGAAAATAAGAGGACATCTTCATCATGGAGGGCGTCTTCCCTCACGTTACCGCTGTAGTACCCAAGAAACACTGGTCCATTAACTTTATAAAAGTCGAGTATCATCAAATACCGCGATATAACTGACAAAAATATCCTGATACTGAATTGGATCAATACCGCCCAGCGCGGCTCCCACGTTGTTTGACACGGAAAGCCGAATGCTAGATTGAGTTTTTATTATATATAAAAATATATAAAACTTGTATATAACTTTTATTTTACTTCCAAATCCTAACGGTCCTCAGGTAGAAAAGACAAATATCATTCAAAAGTATGGCAGTGCTGTCGCGCGCCGTCACCTGACCTGGCCGCTCGCTCCCGCTGCAATCTATAGCCCTGTCAGAGGCGATGGGAGAAACAGAGCCGGGTCAAAAATAGACAGGACCGCCTTGACCCCCGCCTCCCCTCCCTTCCCCTCCTCTCCAGACCCCCACAGTCTGCTTCTCTCTTTTCTGTAGGTGGAACTCGCACTGGAGTCCCGCGAGTTCGTCCAAGTTTGCGAGACAGTGAAGGGACACAAACTGGAGAGCAGAAGAGCCGTTCAGCAGAGAGAGGCAGAGATAGAGAGAGAGAGCGCGCGGAGCAGAGGGAGAATTCAGAAGCGAGTCCTGCTGTGTATTCCTCCAAAGTACTGAGGTAATCCGAGCGACTTCATTTATTCTGAATGGCTGTATGAGAGGCGTTTAAAGGAAAGTCTTTTTTCAGTAATTAGCTCTTTTAATACTGCCTCGTCACGCCGTGCGCGCTCCCGAGCTCTGGAGGCATCGTGGTTGCGCAGTTGTTTTCGGGGTTTCACATTGACGGGCTGTTCTAATGGAGCCCGCTGTGCTTCCAGGCAAAGCCGGTGAGGACTTAGCACAGGAGTATTTATGGCTAATGGGCAGGTGGGTGTCTGTGTGTGTGTGCGAGAGGGGAGGGTATTGTGTGGCTGTGGAAACCTGCTCTTCCTTAGTGGGGAAAATGATGGTCTCTTTCTCAGACTGACCCACAGTAAGAGGCTGGCTGTGTCCTGTGGGAGAAATGGGGTGGGGGGTTGGGGGCAGTGAGAGGCAGTTTAGCATGACTATATTAGGAAAATGGCCGTGTCATTCTGTCTAGAGACACAAGAGAGGGGCTCTTCTCTCCAGAGAGAAGACACTCCGGCTGGAACGCTGGAAGTTGCTGCAGTCTAAGGAGACTCAGCTTCTACAGCAGAATCAGGCTCCAGCAGACCCAGTTCCGCTACAAGGGTGGCTCATAAGTGTGTCACTGCTGAGGGTTGGAAAAAGGCAGCAGCATATCACTTACACACATCTTGTCTTTAATCTGGCTGTTTATTACGTCTAAATATAAATCAGAAAGGCTTACCAGAATAACTTCACCATCGTTCACCAGCTAAAGCTTGTCCATGGTTTGTCCCCTGGGCAAGTTATTCAGGGTGCGATTGTGTTAGTGATGCAGAATGTGTGTCCTGTTTGCTTTTGTCAGTTGTGGTCTTGGGAAGCTTCCCGGAATAACTTCATGATGGCTTAGCACAGTAGTGTGACAGCTAGGCAGCAACAACAACATAAGGGCACGTATTGGCATCCTGTCAAACTGTATTGCTTTGTTCAGCGCTCTGTCATTTCACTGCACTTGTACTCACAATGTACACTGAATAGAACACATGTTGGCCTCATGCAGGTATGGAGAAACTGCCGGCCTGTTCATTGAGAGAGAAATAAGGATATGCATATTGGATCAAAAGTGCACACATTGCATTCAGGTCAGGGTTTAGACTTCTCAGATAACAGCTGTGGCCATATTCATCTTACATAAACAAATGGGAAAACATGATCCAGGCTCTACTGTTTTATACAAAATGGAGAGAATAACTGACAGTTAGGGGGAGGACCATGTCTGAGGTCCCTCCTACTTTCAGTCCTTTTTACCTCTACATTCTGTTTCCAGTTGCCGCAAAACCACCTCATCTCCTCCAAGTTCCTAAGTTCCATCTTTCAGTTCTACCCCGTTCATCAAGAAATGAGGGGGGAAAGGGGGATCTGACCTTCTAGCTCAAAACAGAAGCTGTCCAAAACTCAAAAGTTCTCAGAGTCTTCAGCCTTATAGTCAGTTTTCATACTACCACCATATGCTAAAGACACAGTCCGAACTTGCAAATTGTCTGGTCATTGCAGCAAGTCCTACATCATGTGTACTCTATTTTAATCCCTGATCAATAATTTCATGACTTAAGAGTACATTTAAGATGATCACAAGTAGTTGTAATGTGACTGTCAGTGGAAGGATGTTGCCATACCAGAATTCCATTGCTTGAGTTGATTATTAACTAGTGAATATGCTATGAATGGCATAATGAGTTATCTTACGTGGTAAAACCTTTTGGTAATAAATGGTGAAGACAAGACCAATGCTTGAATATGCAAATAGTTACTGTTGAGACTCACAATTAGCTATTTTTATTCAACACTACCTCTTCTACACCCATGGTAGTTCCAGCCAGGACCTGACAGTTCAGATTTTACTTCTACAACAGGCTTTCTAATAACAGTATCTCACCAAAGCTCTGTAGTACTCTGTTAGTAAACTCGGATTCAGTCTGATGCTGACTGAAAAGTTGATGTTGCATATGAGGAGTAAATCAAGTTTTAGCAGGGAAAAGAGCAAAATTGTCATAGATCTGGTGTTTTTAAGCACAATTAGTGCATTTTGATTGCTCCTGCTTAGCAAAGGAAGTCCTCTTGGTCATTATGGTGCTGATTCAGCCATACTTCAGTGAGGGTTTAAAATGTCTGCACGAATGGATTAGCAATTAAAATCCATCACTCAGTAAATAACTAATCATGTTTTATTAGTAAGTCCTGGACGTGAATAATAAAAGTAATAAGCAGACAGAGGCAATGAGATGTCAACAGCAGTGTCACATTTAATATCAACAATGCAAATGAAGAAATGTTGAAATGTTTAGGTGGTACTAATGACTAATTTTCATCATTACTTTCATTAAAAAATGTCAACATTGTTTTTAACCTCTCTGATGTCTCTTTTCTGTTTCCTTATTGTAGTGATGAGTCGCAGTATTGTGCGCCAGAGTAAGTTCCGGCATGTTTTTGGACAGGCTGCGAAGGCAGAGCAGAGCTATGATGACATTCGAGTTTCCAAGGTGACATGGGACAGCTCCTTCTGTGCAGTCAACCCAAAGTTTTTGGCTGTTATAGTGGAGTCCAGTGGAGGAGGGGCCTTTTTGGTTCTACCTCTGTCAAAGGTAAGAAGATAAGAGAACAATGCATAAAGTAATAATAACAATGAGTTCCTGTGCACTCAGAGGTTGAGCTTAGAGTCAAACTGATGAAAGCAAGTGCTTTTTAGAAGGGATTTTAGAAGAAGAACCTGTGGATGCAACAAATGTGTTGAACTCATGCTGTAAATGTCATTGACTACGAATATTCATTCACTGACATGAATGTAGCTGTGAATATATTTGTTCAGAAGCATGAGCTCAGCTCATCTCAATTGCCTCTTATTGAGGACACTCTTCCCTCACTATTTAAATATTTTTTCATTAAGCATTAAGCAGTTCTGGCACTTTTTAAGATAACTTGAACATAGTATTATCAAGTGGACACCTAACTGGTCAGTTCATCCAACCATCCATCCATTTTCCAAGCCGCTTCTCCATCAGGGTCGCGGGTGGGGTGCTGGAGCCTATCCCAGCAGTCATCGGGCGGAAGGCAGGATACACCCTGGACAGGTCGCCAGTGCATCGCAGGGCAGACAAACAGACAGTCACTCACACACACACACACCTAGGGGCAATGTAGCATATCCAATTGGCCTGACTGCATGTCTTTGGACTGTGGGAGGAAACCGGAGAACCCGGAGGAAACCCACGCAGACACGGGGAGAACATGCAAACTCCACACAGAGAGGACCCTGATCACCCGGCCGGGGAATCAAACCCAGGCCCCCCTCGCTGCGAGGCGACAGCGCTACCCACCCACGAACTTCCACGAACTTCCCACCCACGAAGTTCTCCCTACTAGGGATGTTTTTGTACAGCTATGAGAAATGTGAAATACTTGTGGTGACTTCGAAAGGTCAAAAAGGACTTAACACTACATTGTTTTATTCCTCCAGGCTATATATAGTATGTAGTTGATCAATGCCATATACGCCAGTGCATTTAACACTGGAGGACATGCAAGTGCAAACTGCGAATAACTTTTAAATGTAGGCAACAAATTCTATAGTGTCATATGAATAAGTTCCTCTTAAAGACACTTAAATCTTTTGGCTCTTTTTGCTGGACTGACTCCAGATCAGCAAAGTGGAGCTGTTTTAGATTTAACCATTTATGCTATACTCATGTTTTGTGTATTCCAGAAGCTGTCATGGCCTAATGCTGTCTGGGAACTAAACAATACATGTCTGGAATGTGTACTTTGTTGTTATTCAGTGGAGTCAGCATGCCTGTTGTATTTAAACATGCAAATATTGTGGTATTAGTCCTGTTTTTTAGTTATGTTTTGGTTTGGAACACACATACACACACACACACACTCTTCTAAGCCGCTTATCCTTCTGCATCACGGGGGGAGCTGGAGCCTATCCCAGCAGTTGGTTTTTAACACCCAAAGGAAATATATTCAGTCAGATTTTTTTATTGATGATGTCTAAGTTAATGAAGCCAAAACAGGAGCAAAACCGGAGGCTTTACCTGTCAGATTAACTTTCAGTGTACTTAAGAAGTGACCGTCATTAGAAAATTGCGTTTAACTGACCGTTCATTGTAGTTTCTAGTGCAGTGTATATATATAATATAATTAGCCTCAGAGGCAACGTCAGTCATGAGGTTCATCAATCTAGTACCTTTAGGAAGAGTTGATGAGTTGAAGTGGTGTTTGTTATCCAGACCTAATCTCCCAGCATCAGTACCTGACTACTAATGCTTTTATGGCTAAGTGCAATAAAAAAACCTTACCTACATCTAGTGTAAAGCCTACCTGGAAGGGTAGAGGCAAATGGGGACAAACTCTGTATTAATACCTTTGATTTCAGAAAAAAAATGTTGCATAAACAGGTGTCTGCAAACCTCTGGACATACAGTGTGTCCAGCACTGAACTTGGTGTTGAGAGCAGTGTTCTTCAGTCTTAGTTCTGGATATTTACATAATGGCACAGTTTGCTGTTGTTCTTATTCTAACATGCCTGAGTTGAATCTTTAGTTGGGAGTGATGTCTCATTTAAATGTCTGATTAAAAAGACCTTTAACAAAGAACAGTTGACAGTTTACATTTTAATATGTAATGAATCAACTTCTTACAAAATTGTGCACCACTGGGAATCTTCTAGACTGGCATTGGCAAACATATCTATGGTGTTGTCATATAATTTGGTCTTGATTACTATGATCAAAGCAATATTAGGAAATATAATATCCATATTTTTGGGCAGTATCATTCTTTTTCTTTTTTCAGCCTTTTTCACAGTTGTGCTGCTACTAGAATGTGTAAATTGTGAAGAGTTAGCATATGAACTGTTGCCCATCCTAGTTACCATGGTGGATTGCTAAAAATTGCCTTGTTTGACACTTCTAAAAACAGTCTGACTTTTTCCTCCTTAGGGTTGGTCTCATGATTAGTCGTAGCATTTAGTTAGCAGATGCTAACTATATCTTTTCCTTTTTTGCACATTCACCAGGAGACTTCCATGCCTTTATGCTTGTCCATGCCTCTTTAACTCATTTGTCTCTCGATTATGAATTTGAGCAGTGGAAGATTAATATTTCATTTAGTCTATTTACTGTAAGAGAAGAAGTGACATTCAAGATTAGACGAACACAACTGGCATGTTGATAATTTAATTTTAAAGTGACCTATACACCTCTAAAATAAAATAATAGAACTGTTTTTCATAATGTTTCTACAGTCCCATATATGGAAGCTGGCTATTTTCTGATGTCCATGGCAGACCAGTGTCCATATTAGAGGATTATTTGGTAATAATAATTATCTGCTTATCATTTAGAGTATAAATGCAGATCCCTTTGTTTAGGGAAGGGTCTGTCGTAAGTGTTAAGAGTTTGTTAGTATAGCCATATATTCAGACTCATTACACAGAGACATGAGCATATATCAGCAGGGGTGAACAGACACACTATTAATACCCTGCCTGCCTTCTCTCCTGCGCCCAGTCCCAGGCAGGTCGAAAGAAAAACTCCCTTTTCATCGCCTCGTCATGGGGTTATAAATACACACTGGTCTAGTGTGGGGAGGGGAGGGAGGGGAGTGGCTGGAGGAGGAGCAATCCAGGGAAGAAACAGGAACAGCAATTGGAATTATGACAACTGGGGTGGGGAGTTATACCATAAAAAGTAGAGACTTGTTGATGCCATCAAAAATGAAAGCTAAGTGCCTAAATGTTGCTTTGAGACTCTGATCACAGCTAAACATTTGAAGCAGATTGAATCTGAACACTGCTCTGTGCCAAACATTGTAAAGATAATGCAATAGGCCATACTGTGATCTATACATATGTACATTGAAGATTATGTTTGATGGAGTGTATGTTATTGTAGATGGACAAACACCAGTAAACTATTTGTAAGTAATTATAATTTATAATTTTTTCTTAATGTTGTCTGAACCTTGTTGAATGAGGTGATGCTTAGAACTAATGATTTTTTGTTTTCTGGTTGTTTTAAAAATGCTAGTATTACAGTATTGTGCAAAAGTCAGTGAGCACAATTTATTTATTTATAAGTACAAGTCATTCATTTTACAGGAAAGATATCTGAGGAGATTAGATATAAAATAATACACTTGCATAAGGAAGGGAAAGTAAAAAAGCAAGAGTTTCTAAAACTGTAGATGGAAATGAATCTCTTAACAACTGTGCAAGACCTTGTAGACCACCAAAACAGTGGCCATCAGATAAACAGTACTTTTTGCTTTCATCTTTAAGAGATAGTAGTTTTTGTATGTCTTAGAGATGAAAGCCTTCAGTACACTCCACTGTTGATTCAGATATGAGAAAATCCATAGGTGAGAGGGCAACTCAGTGCAGTGAGTCTCAAAACACTGGACTGACCACTGCAGTCCAGACCTCAACATCACTGATTGTGTTCAGGATTATTTGAATTGTGAGAAGCAGGAAATGCTACCTTCTAAAACTCAACTTTGGAGGTGTGAAAAACATCTATTGTGATTTCTTTGAAAAACTGAAAGCGAGGCTTTTGTGCAATTTCCGCTTTCTTCTCCTTTTTTCCCTTATACTCAAACATTTATAACTTCTACTCAAAGGCCATTTTCACTGGAAATTAAGCAAATGAATGGTGTCATTTGCACAGTTTTGTACTTTGAGAGAAAAATCATCCAAATGTCAGTCTAAATCAGGGGTGCCCAGTCCTGGTCTGGGATGTCTACCACCCTGCATCTGATCCAGGTACTGAAGGCTTTCAGAGGCATGTGAATATCAGTGCCTGGTGTGTTGGATCTGAACTTTCCAGGTTGGTAGATCTCCAGTACCAGAATTGGGCACCCCTGGTGTAAATGATGATGACTAGACTGCAGAGTACAGAGTACTTATATGGATTTATTTGCAGCTAAATGGGAAAATGTAAAATCAGCATACTGATATCGGAATTCACCCAATACCTTTGTGCTCTTTTTTTAGCTCACATGTGCACTGACGCTCACGCAGTAGGAATTTTCCTTACTTTTAACTCATTCAAATAACTAATACAGTGGATGACATCACCACTCCACATTGAGAAAACAGAAGGTTCTGCACCTCATTCAGGAAAGAATATCAGTGCAGTACCAGCAAGAAGTCTTGGACAAGACTCCAAATGTTGCATTAACTACTGATGTGAATGGCTGTAGATGAGAGCATGTAATGTGAAGTATTTACCTAATGTAACACTTTACAATGATTATGTCTCATTGATCACTAGCTGTATTTTGTACTACACACACAGCTCCAGAAATGTATACAGCTTAAATATGACATCATTTAGGTGGTGATGCTGTTGTCTGCTGTTCATCTTTACTATGTTAGGTGTTGTACATTGCAGGTGGGCCGTGTGGACAAAAACTACCCCCTGGTCATAGGACACTCTGGGCCTGTCCTGGATATTGACTGGTGTCCCCACAATGACAATATCCTGGCCAGTGGTTCTGAAGACACTACTACTATGGTAGTTTGTTCCTTTCATCCTATCTTTACCTAACTTCTTCACAATGGTAAAACATTATGCAGTACATATCATTATGAATAGAACTCCTGTTACAATGGCTGTACCTGTATAGCTGTACTGCCTATATCTGTTGCAGCACTCAGGAAAGGATGCCATGTGTTCACTGCACACTTGACTACCTACACTGGAAGAAAAGATCATAGAGAACATATTTTCAGGGTGACTAGCACTAAGGGGGCATGAAACAAGGCTGGTATTTATAAACATATGTTAGTGGAATGTACATAGCCAGAACTGGCTCATATGAACGTATGGGACGGCAGACAGGATCTGCTCGCAGGAGGACTCTGTAAAGTTGAGTAATGTGAACTCAGCCTACACATAACGCCATCCTTCACATGCATACATGCACACACACTTGCATACATAGTTAAGCAACCTGACTCAGTGCTGAAGTGGTTCTTCTTCACTACATTTTTGTCATAACGTATGTGTTAAAGATGACACAATAGCATTTTTTATGATACCAGTACTGATATTGAAACCAAAGCTATATAAGGAAATATTTTATATAATGTAAATGTTTTACACAGATATTTCTGACCACACAGACTGAATTTTTGGTTGAACATACCAAGTCAGTGAACAAGATGGGCTTATTGTACAGGCTGACTGGATCAGCTTTTAGAGTAATTTAGCCAAAATTGAAAAAGCTGAGCTGAAGTTGATATTGTCACAGGTTTATGGCTTTGGCAAGGACTATTTTTTCCTTTTTTTGACGAAGGAATTGCCAAGATTAAAGCATGTTTACAATGTTTAGGGCTTTGCTTTACTTTTTCCTTGATTTTGCCAAACTGCTATGTAAAAGAAATGAGGTTGTGTGTTGAAGGTGAAGCTGAAGCTGAAGGCAAGTGATATTATTAGAGATAACACATCCCCATGTTCTATTGCTAAAATATCATACCATGTTATCATGTTGCTGATATTATAATGTGACTGACTTTGCAATTCTGTCATATTTTAGACTAAAATTGTGACTCAGTCGCGTCTGATTCTTTTCTTCCTTCTGTTATCTGATCCAGCGATTTCTGCTGATATTGGCCCAATAAAAATACCCAGTTTTGTACCTGTAATGAATTTATCTCTAATATGTATGTCAAACATATTTTGACAGCAAGTGTGGGCTATTTGGCAAATAAATAATATCGCAGTTCTCGCATCACCATTTCATCAGTTTTTTTGACGTGTGATGAGTTGGAACAGACAAAAAAGAACCAACAGAAAAACTGAAAATACAATGATTTTTGTACAATGTTCCTCTTTACACTAAATTCAAAAATCATGACTAATTAAGCTGTCCTTGGAACATGCTGTCCTTAAGCATTGAAGACACTGATGCTCAGAAAATCACATCATCATGTAATAAATATAATTTATAACAATAAATATTATATTTCCCACCCTGTATATCTGTGAACTATTTAAAATAATTTTATATTTCTCATCTAAACTCTGTTGGTTGAGATGATGTACAGATCTCAAGATGTTAATGTCTTCGTCTTACATTACATTACAAATGTAAAAGGCATGCATTCTATGCATGTTTGGTGCAGAAGGCTCACTGCAGCTGTTATTTCTAGTGGGCCTGCGCTCATATTTAAACAACATTCATTTAATGTTCCTGGTAACATTAAGGGGCTGCACAATGCTGTATCAAAAGATGTGTAGCAGGTTGGCAGTGATTTCTCATTAGCTGCATTGTGTTGTTCAAGAAAAGACTCATATAACACATGCTTGTTTCAACTGAGCTCAGAGAACATATTTAGCCCATAATTAGCCCTTACTTTGACCTTGAGGAATTCATAGTACATGGTTCCCCTGAGCTCATAGGCAAAGAGGTCAGTTCCACAGAGACAAGGCCTAGACACGATCGTAAAACTTAGACTTTTTACTCTAATTAAATACATGAAGATAGACTGGTATTTATCTCTCTATAACAGATTGTTATAAACTGCAAGCTGCTGCACCACTTCTCTTATGTTTGAGTTGTAATAATAGATTCAATTCATAAGCTTTCTTTGAGAAAGTGTTCTATGTGCATCTTTCAGTGTGACGTTGTGGTTTTCATGTTCGGCAGGTATGGCAGATTCCTGACCACACTCCATGCCGGCCAATCAGCGAGCCGATTGTAGTGCTGGAGGGACACTCCAAACGCGTGGGCATTGTAAAGTGGCATCCCACTGCCCGCAACATTCTCCTCACTGCCGGTGTGGGACCTTTTGTTTTTTGCATTCTCATCTTTGCTTTTTTATTATCAGTATTGACTTTTTACAATTCTGAAACTAGTTTATTGTAGTTATAAATGTGTAAATATCACAGGCAGTGATAATCTGATCATCATCTGGAATGTGGGCACTGGAGAGCCTCTGATCACAATGGATGATCACCCAGACCTCATCTATAACGTCAGCTGGAACTACAATGGAAGCCTGTTTTGCACCACTTGCAAAGACCGCCGTCTTCGTGTCTGTGACCCCAGGAAGAGAGAGGTGGTGGCGGTGAGTATGGAGAGCGAGTGAAAGGATCTTGTGGCTGCCCAAATTCACGTAGATTGTATTATTTTTAATTCTGTTGCACCATAGTGCTGGGATTGAACCCTTCTGGCCTGAGTGACTTGAACTTGGAGCAGCAGGGTCATCACTTTGAAGTGGCAAGCATACTGCTCTCCTCAGGCCTGTCACTGTAGCATTTGTTGTGAAGCGCCAGACACATGGAAATAAGCTCTCTGAACTAAACATTATTTGCATGCGTCGTTTCTTCTCTAGTATTGTCAAGTGCAACAGCAGATGAAATGCTGAAATAGGCACACATACATTCAAATTAAACTGAAATAGGCAACCATTTACTCTAGGAGTAGGATAATGAATAGATGACTGGCATAGTCTTTTCCTTAGCAGCTGCTATTGAGAGGGATATGTAAACAAATAATAAAGAAAAAATGATACATGTGAGTTGTATTTGGTCCAGGCAGCTTACATTTAACCAATAGTATCTTGGAAAGTTGATGTTATGCAAGAATCAATAATACCCCCCACACACATTACGTCCATATGTGGCCAGGCCACAGTCTAGAACCTAACCCAGAACTGCACCATGAGACAGGCGTCTGCAACATTTGCTGTGGTTGAACATGCCTGCTTATTACCAACAAATTTGAACAGTAACATGATGGACATGTTAGTTTAAATAGGGCTTAAAAGTTTTATATGTGTGTTTATTATTAGCAAAGAATAGTAATAGGGCATTAATTATTCCATATATATGATGGTAGGTGAGATGTTTAGCTTGCAATATGCTAGTTTGTAATTATGTAATCTGTAATGGCCACATGTCAGATAACATTGTTAACTCAAATCAAGGGTGCCCACTCCTTCAGCTTGCCCTAACTGATATTTAAACAACTGTGGGAAGTCTTCAAAACAGTAGTTTTGTCATTTATCACCAGCTTGTATGTTGCTGACAGTTTCTGCTATGTGGCTCTGAGCTCCGTTGTCTTGTGTTCCTGCAGGAGAGACTGTCACCACATGAAGGCATCAGGCCGATGAGAGCAATCTTCACCAAAGAGGGCAACATCTTCACCACAGGCTTCACCAGGATGAGCCAGAGAGAGCTTGGCCTCTGGGACCCGGTTAGACACACACTTTCTGCATATTTGGGTCAAATCATATTTTAATGTATTTCTCAATGTACAAAATTCACGTCGTCAATTTTCATTTTTTATCTCTGTAGACAAATTTTGAGGAGCCCATTGCACTTTTGGAGTTGGACACAAGTAATGGGGTCTTACTGCCATTTTATGATCCAGACACTAGCATGGTATATCTGTGTGGCAAAGTAAGTGTCAGCAGATTAGCATTCTGTAAGAATAATTCTAATTGAATGCACAGTATTAAATGTGTGACAGCCTGACTCTATTTTTCCTCTGTCTCACTGCTTCCAGGGGGACAGCAGCATTCGGTATTTTGAGATTACAGAGGAGCCTCCCTATGTGCACTACCTCAGCACATACAGTAGCAAGGAGCCACAGCGAGGAATGGGCTTCATGCCCAAGAGAGGAGTGGACGTCAGCAAGTGTGAGATTGCCAGGTCAGACGGACTTGAGTGATTACATATGAGTAGGTGTTTCGTTGGGTGAATGTACTGTAGCATGGCAGTGCAGCTACAATGAGTTGCCAGTTTATTGGTAATTTATGTAAATTATACAGTCCAACAAATCATATCACATGAGTGCAGTGTGTGGTATTAATCAGAGACACCAGTATTAATAATACCAGTTCATTTGAGTGTCAGGCAAAATGAGTGACCTTAGTGATGGCATGATAGTTGGAGCTAAGCCTATCAGTTCTACACTGCAAAAAAAGTTATATTAATGGCAATATGTATTAGATTATTCAACCTCTTTCTTGATGTTTGCTTGTTTCTAGTAAATTTATTTGGTAAAATGATCTTCTATCGGCAGATATTTTTACTTGTTTTAATTAAAAGAAACGGTTAAAACATGCAAAATGATCTGTCAATAGAATAACTAACTTGTTAGGATTACTTGCTGGAAAAAAAATCTGCTGTTGTAATCTGTATTTAATTCACTCTGTCCACTGCTCACTGATACTGGTGGTCAGTTTTCTTCATGTAATTTTTCTGTTATTGCATTTCATGGAAAATTCACTTATTTCAATTAAGTTACAAAATTCTAAACATTTTTTTGCCTCCCATTGCCTGCTTCAGTCTACCGCTGCTCCCATAATCCCACTGCCATCTCATGGATTCAAACAATTCTTCAAATCCTCATTTTAAAAAAATCTTGCAAATTTGACTATAAAATGGGAAGTTGTGTGGTTTTTAATTAAAGACACATATGCAACTTGCCACGAAACACACACACATCCAGTACATCAGTATTAAGATTATCACTCATGAACCTACTTAGGAGACTAATCAGTTCAATCATGCCTAAAAGGAGTTTAGTAATGCTGAGATTAATAACTTATCAAATTGATTTATCAGTCTACCAACCCTGTGAACAGGCTACAACAGTGAAACACCATGTTGGATACCAGTGTTGTCAGTGAAGAAGAACAAAGTAATTTTTTGGTTGGGTGCAGGAACATTAAAACCGAACTGCTTCGGAGTGTGAAAAAGCTACTTGGTTGGAGGAGGTTTGCATCACGCTGATGAAAGGATCAGAATTTAACTCAAGCAACAGGATTCCATGAAGCCATCTTGTTTGACGTCAGCAGCCTAGGCTGGTGGTGGCAGTGTGATGTGTATGGCCTATGAAACTCTTTGAAGAACATTTGAACAGCATGGCATATTTGCATGTCATTACTGACCAAGCTCAGCATTTTGTAGAATTTATACATTTCTAAACACTTTAAGGCATACACTATAAGGCATACAGGATAAACTGGCAACTCAGTGTATGAAGTGTTTTTATTTTAGCATTTTAGTTGTAAGTCCAAATACAAGAGATGTCTTTTTAAAACATTATTAAAAATACATCAGCAAATGGTACAGTTTCACTCAGGATTAAACCCTCTTTTGATTCTCTATGTTCAGGTTGTTCAAGCTCCATGAAAGGAAATGTGAGCCTATCATAATGACAGTCCCTAGAAAGGTAAGTGTCTTCTTGTAATCACAACTCAGTAGTATTTTAAGCACAAAAACAGAAGTGATTCATGTTGAAATATCACAGGAGCAGCTCAATTTAAGGCTTTTACCCAGTCTTCATTGAACTCTGATACCCATAATGGCGGCTGTTCTGTTTAATGTGTTGTCTACCTTCTTGCCAGTCGGATCTGTTCCAGGATGATCTTTACCCAGATACGGTGGGTCCAGACCCAGCGCTGGAGCCTGAAGAGTGGCTGGATGGCCGAGATGAGGACCCCATCTTGATCTCCCTGAGGGATGGCTATGTTCCACCAAAGAGCAGAGAGCTAAAAGTGTCTAAGAAGAACGTCTTGGACTCTAGACCTGCACCTCGCAGGAGCTTGTCCGCTGTTGACGGGAGCAGTTTGCCAGTGAGTACATTGTTTCTCTATCACCTTCCTTCAGAGCTATAGGGCTCTTTCACAAGCTTGATCTATCCTGCCCCTCAATTGCTTTCTTTTTCTTTTTGCTTCTCTTCTGCACCTTTTCATTCTCCACTCTTGTCTCTAAAACCAATCCTTTTTTCTTTTTCCTGTCTTTCTTCCCCTTACCATCTCTTTCTGCTTTACTCTTTACTCTACCTTTGTTCTCCTGTTTCCTGTCTGCTCACTAGCCTCAGTTGTTGGAGAAGCTTGTGGAGGAAATTCAAAGCCTGAAGGCCACAGTTCTTTCTCAAGAGAAGCGAATCTGTGACTTAGAGAATAAACTCTCCAAGTACACCAACGGCACTGTCTGACCGATTCAGTAAAGCACAGTCATCCTTGTACACACTGCCCAATCCCTACCAACTCCTAATAGATGCACTCATGTATACCACACTACCACAGCATTAACTGAGTTTTTATTAAAGTGCATTCACTCCTTACAGCTTCTGTTATTGAGGCAATGAGCAATAGTTAAAGTTAAAATGATGGATCTTACTAATGCTATCAGTCAAGCTTTACAGCATCTTTTCAAACGTTTCTATAATTTTAAAGGACATTTACTGCACATAAGCTACAAGAGTGTGAACTTGAATAATGTTACAGAATTATAGATTTCCCCTGCAGTTAATAGTTAATTCTTTGTAATAGTCATATTCGACCTGACCTGTTCTTTGTGGGAGCCACTGTATGAACCTTCCAGAACTATGTTGACCCAGATATACAATACTGTGCAAAAGTCAGAAACCACACTTCATCATTTGATTTCAAAATGAATCAAAAATTAGTCGAAAAGGCCATTAGGTATCCGAATTAGAGGGGGGAAAAACATGTTTCTCAGAAAATTTCACAGAAGCTTCAACAAATACAATTTACATTCTCCTGAGTGACTTGCTTTCAGATTTTTTAAGAAATCTCCACACCACAAAAGTTTAGTATTAGATGTTGGTTACATTTTCTGCTTCTCCCAGTCCAAGAAATCCCTCACACATTTGATGTTGAGGTCTGGGCTCTGGGTCGTCAGTCAATCATTCCAAGAACACCAGCCGCTTCTTGGTTCGATTTGCAATTGTTTCTGTTTATTTCCTTTCCACAATAACGGCTTCTTGTCAGCTACTCGTCCTTATGTTAAGGTGCCTTCTCACAGTGAAAGGAGTGACAATCACTTTTTAGAGTGGAGCTTGACTTTCTCTTCTCTCTCAGAGTTGAAAGTTTTAAGTACTGTTTATCTGACGGCAACAGTTGCTGGTGGTATTGTGTGGTTGTGAGTCCCATTTTCTCTACATCTTTTAATCAGAATTTTAATTCCAGTTTGGGAAATAAGTTTTTAACTTATTTCCTTTTGACTTCCTCCTTCCTTATGCAAGTGGATTATATTATACCTAATCTCCTTAGAATTATCTCCTGAAACTTGAATAACTTGTACTTAATGGCAGTTTTGACTGGAAATGAAATAAATAAAGGGTGGTCTCTGACTTTTGCACAGTGCTGTGCTACATGGGAAAACAAAGCTTAAGTAATTGAAGAAGCTGGGAATCTGGGAAGCACTTTCTAAATTGATAGTATATTGCCATGGCAAGTGTACAACCCCTGCATATTCCAAGTGTTAAATAAATTGTGTGTAGTTTTACTGCTGTTACTCTGCTGCTCAACAATACTTCAATGTAAAACCATCAGGCATCCCCATTAAACTAACTTACTAGTGTGAATAACTCAAGTTTACTGACAGTTTGTTGGGGTGTGATTGTTAGAGCAGGCTCCTCTTTTTTTCGTCTTATTTGCTTGTGATGTATTTACTGCATTATCGTAGAACACTGCTACATTCATGAACATCTGATACAGCAGCTCTTAGTTCAGTAAAATGGCAGACCTTATTAAGAGTCAACTAAACAACAACTGTCATAAAGCCCAGAAACAAAGGAGTCTCAGATTTCATGTATGCATTACAGTGAAATCGGTTTGGACCACACAGCCCAAAATGTAAATACAGCGGTGAAGGTTGAGACAGCTCAATGAGTAAGATTGAACTTTAGGCTGAAATAAAGCAGGCTATACTTTAAAGACCCATGTACATCATTTATGTCTGCCAGTTCATTACAAGTCATCTCAGCATGTTTGTCATGCAGAGAAACCTAAGGTGTATTTATGATAGACCCGAATAGCTATAGGACGTATCTTTGTAGTACAAACGGATTCCCAAGCATCTCTACTTTCTGAAACGTGTTCTTGCTGTGGCTCCTACAGTACTGTGTTAAACAGCAACCCTTTCATTTCTTGCATCCAGACTCACACAGCCCTACCTGTCCATCTTTGACCAACATGAAAGATGTCTCATGCGGCTCTGGTTATACATTTTAAAATGTAAATATTATTTAAAAAATGAATAAAATATGAAAAAAAAGCGAAATATCAAAACCAAAGACATAAAAAGTTGAGTTTTGTGTTTTCTGTAGCAGATCATTTGTGAGAATGATATCAATAAAACATCTTTTTGTAAAAATAAATGAATAAATAAATAAATAAAAGTTTCTGGTGTCCCCACACATCATTATGGAATAGCTCCTGACATTTTGGGGGAGGATTCATGCCTGGAATCCCTCCTTCTTCCACTCCAACACCCTACTTTTTATTTCTCGTGATAAACTCCACCACTACCCCATCTCCTCTGTGTTCCGCAATTCTGTCAGCACCACTGTCCAAAAGGGACGGTTTGGCCTTATACCTCCAAGGCAGAAGTCACCCAGAACTCCAGCCCCAGGTCACTCTCCCTCCCTCTATCAGTCTCCTATCATACAACCACCATACATTGAGACACTGTCCAAACTTAAAATTACATTTTTTTCTTCTGTAACGAAACACCTGGAGTTGTGTGTCCTGATGAGGTGCTGCCGCAACACTGTGGCCCATGGAAATGCCTCAAATGTGCGGTGGCTTAAGGTATTTGTTACATTCCTAAACAGCACCATAAAAATAAAAGGTAATCAAAGTTCCAATAGCAGGTAGTTCTAGAATAATTCTAACAGTAATATATTTCCTAATGCCAAACAATGAATAGGGGACAGCACTGTAAGAGTGCCACGACGTCATGGTGTTTTCAGGTGCAGGGAATCATTCTATACAATCTATGGTAGATGAGAACACAGAAGGAATGCAATTTACTTTAAAAAATCACTTTCCCACTTTCTTTGTGCAATTTCAGTTTTTAGTTGATGCTCATAAGCTATGATGTGTTAGATGAAAAAAGCACAGAAGTAAGCCTTAACTGTTGTGTAAAGCAGCTTTGTCTGAATGGTGATGGTGGGGTAAGATGAGCCACAGGACAGGTGAGCCAAACAACAAAAGACTACTAAACTACCAAAACAAAAGGTCTTGATTGCTAAAAAGCACTTTAAAGAGAACAGTGGCTCATCCCACCCTTGAACCGTCTTGCACTGTATATTTAAAATAGACTACTACCATCAGCAAGTTGTTAGAAGCTGCTTATGTAGTGACACAAGCTTTCCCATACACTTCATTCATTATGCTAAATGAAGGTTTGCCAGACACTGGTTTTACTCCGTACAGCTGATCATTAATCTACACACCTCGTTCAAATCACTTTCCGAACTACATAAATTGATAAATTAGCGAGTGAAATCATCATAAATCTACTCTATTTCTCACTTTAAGACTGCTGTTAGAATTTTATTATTCTACTTATTTCAATACATTTTACTTGTTTGAAGTCATTGTATAAAGCCAAATTCTCACAATATATGCAGATAATATTGTTCAAGAAGTCTGCTTATGAACTAATATAGCTAGATTAAAGGTTTGGTGTTCAAAAAGGTATGATCATAAAAATTTTAAACTTCCGGGAGACTGCAAAATGATTGTGTACCTGAAGTAATGTGATTCTGGACATCAGTAGCCAAAGTATGGAGGTATTTTTGAGATTGACATTTGTTAATACTGAAAGACTACAGTCTTTAAAAGACAAAGGTATTCATTTCATTTTGTTTCCTTAGCCTACAGGAAACCAAGTTTCAAAGTATCTGACTTCTACAGAAATAAGGATGTTTATGGTCCTGGTCACGTTTAAAAAAAACAAACAAAAAAAAAAAACCTAAGGGCAAAGTTTGCTCAGGTGCAGTAACCTTCAGGTCCTTCACCTTTTTTGCCACTGCAGTGGTTCATTATAGTCATTTGTCCGTTTTTGGACAGATCTTCGAATAGGCTCATAAGTTAATGAGAAGGATTGAAGGATGTGGTCAAGACACTTTCATCTGTTGCCTTGGTTGGCTTAATTTCCTTCAGCTAAAAGAGCCTGTTTGATCAATGTCTCCAATGATTTCTGAACAAGGGGGCAAAAAACATGGGGAGGAACAGAGTCCAGTGAGAGGTAACAGAGCATGTAAGTTAAGAGGTCCTCTCTCATTTTCCATGTGTTTGGACTGGAGTAGAGTACACCCAAAAGAAGAAAAACAGTAAAGCACCTGCTCTTCTGCTAGGCTTTTGTTTAAGCCTGAAGCTTTAGCATCAAGCCTTGTTATTTCTATCATGTGGGACTTTAAAATCTGCCTCTGGCCTTTTCTACTTTTGTTCCTGATTGTTCTACTGTTGCGATGGGATAAAGTTGGTTATTTTGTGAAGGAGGGAATGAGGCTGGTGGCTTGGAATATATGGATCACAACTTGTTGGACACTGAAGCTTCCACGCTCTGTTCTTTTTAATACTCCTGGAGACCAAGAGTCAGAAGTCAAGTTGTTCTGTAAACCTACAGCTTTGGCCAGCTATATAAAGCAGCACTGTCACACTTTAGCACACTCCCCAGTGGCTAGGTGGCCAAGGACAGATCTCCATCTGCAGATTCTCTTTAACTTGATGTGGCCCACAGAGGAAGATGGTGGAGTGTACTTCACAAGGGATAATTTACTCTTACAGGATGGAGGTATTATAGCTCTGGACTGGGCCGTTGGGCAAATAGACCAGAAAGCTCAGGCTAAAAAGGATCATCCTCCAGGAGGAAGAGTCTTAGGCTGCCATACCAGCAACCCACCCATCATCATTCTGATCCCCAATGCTTTGGGGAAGATCACACAACACTTTCTCAGCTTATGCTGCTTAGCTCTGCAACAGGGTTTTTACCCTGTGGTCTTTCATCGCCGTGGCCATGGTAGCTGTCCACTTACTACTCCACGCTACCAGCAGTTTGGGGATCCCTCCGACCTGGTGCAGGCAGTAGCATATTTACGAAATCGCCATCCATCCTCTGTCCTGCTAGCCGTCAGTGAAGGCTCTGGCTCTGGCCTCCTGCTGTCTTACCTTGGGGAGTATGGATCAGCCTCTTGCTTGTTAGCAGCTGCTTGTATTTCACCAGTGTTCCATGGACAAACGTGGTTTGAGACTCCGCTCCCATGGCTTTATAATGAGGCAGCCCTGCTCTACCACAAGCTGCAACTTAGCAGGTAACAAATATTACTTAAAATTATAATAGGTGTAAACCAATATTCAGATGATTAAGTCTTTATGATATTGTTAATTAATTACTAGTTCCTTGCATAAAGCATTTAGAAACTATATATCTGTAACGAAATGATTTGGATAGGAATACAGATACACTTGAGTAGCCTGCTTTAAACAGAAATTCCACAGATTTTTTGAAGTGTGCATAATTAAATGTAAAGGTTTTTCAGAGTGGTTTGACATGAAATATTCTGTTTTAGAGAAAACTAGATGTGCATTTCCTGAAGGAACTGCAAGAGTGCTTGAAAAGAGCTGCAAGTGTGTGTTTGTGTGTGTTATTATGCAGCTCTTAGTAGAAAACCCTTGTTTGAGCCCGATTTGCACCCTCTGAACAAAGAGTCATAACTCGGGAACTGTTCACTCTATCGCTTAAACGGAAAAAATACACAGCACAAGTCACAGCGCCAAGACCTTCGAAACACAGTTTAAACGGAGTCTGTATGTTAAGCGGTTCGGGCTGTATTAATTGCAGAAAAGTGTGAAAGAAGAATAAGACGTATGAGAGATCACAATAGAGTGATTTTTCAAGCACTCTAATAAAATAAAACTGTTTGTAGTGGTGGTGGTGATAGGACCCAGATGTCCAGTGTTTAATGCCTCGAAAAGCTAAAAGTTATTACATACATACATTCCAATCAGGAATAACATTCTGACCACCTCCTTGTTTCTACACTCATTGTCTATTTTATCAGCTCCACTTACTATATAGGAGCAGTTTGTAGTTCTACAGTTACAGACTGTTGTCCACCTGTTTCTCTGCTTACTTCGTTAGCTGCCTTTTACTCTGTTCTTCAGTGGCCAGGACCCCCATGGACCCTCACAGAGCAGGTATTATTTGTGTGGTGGATCATTTTCAGCACTGCAGGGACTCTAATGTGGTGGTGGTGTGTTAGTGTGTACTGAGCTGGTCTGAGTGGATCAGACACAGCAGTGCTGCTGGAGTTTTTAAACGCCTCACTGTCACTGCTGGACTGAGAACAGACCACCAACCAAAAATGCCCAGCCAACAGCACGCTGTGACCACTGATGAAGAACTAAAGGATAAGCAACACAAACTGTGCAGCAGCAGATGAGCTACTGTCTCTGACTTTACATCTACAAGGTGGACTTACAAGGTAGGAGTGTCTAATAGAGTGGACAGTGAGTGGACACAGTGTTTAAAAACACCAGCAGCACTGCTGTGTCTGATCCACTCAGACCAGCGCAACACACACTAACACACCACCACCACGTCAGTTACTGCAGTGCTGAGAATGATCCACCACCCAAAAAGTACCAGCTTTGTGAGGGTCCATGGGGGTCCTGAACACTGAAGAACAGAGTAGAAGCGGTCTAACAAAGTATGCAGAGAAACAGATGGACTGCAGTCTGTAAGCGCAGCAATATAGTAAGTGGAGCTGATAAAGTGGACAATGAGTGTAGAAACAAGGAGGTTATATAAGTGGTTGTAAACACACTGCCTGGTGTCAGACAATGTTTACACTAAAATGTATTTTTAAAATCGATGTATGGGTTATTATTTTGTCATCAACCTGTTATTATAACCTGCCATTGCAGATGGCAAATAAAATAGTTACTTGGTTCTCATCACCACCAATAAAGAAAGCATTGTTGACAAGTTTCTATACCATAAACTATTTCACATCAAATTACTTTTTATGACTTGGTTTTGCATGATGGGTCTTATTTATTTAAAATAAGTAAATAAAAGTGCATGTCCATTTAAACACCAGCACAGCTTTTTGCATTAGATTTTGCCTTTTCTATTTGATTCTGAATGCAGGTATGCAACGGCTCTAAGCTCAGTTATGGATATTGAGACAATTCTCTGTTCCCGTTCACTTCAAGATATGGAGCGGCTCATATTTTGTTCAGCCAGGCAGCAAGATAACTATGAAATGAACACACTAGACCAGGCCAGAGAGCCGAGATCAAGATCATCCATGAAGCCTGACTGGGCCAGTTATTGGGATCGTAATGAACCTTTGCGAGATGCAGATGAAGTAGCTGTTCCTGTTCTCTGTTTATGTAGTAGCGATGACCCTCTCCTGCCTCCTTCTTCGACCCTGCCCTTGTCCCTCTTCCAAAATAGTCCCTATTTCTTTCTGGCCCTGACAACTCGGGGAAGCCACTGCGGCTTCATGCAGGAGAAACATGGAGGCACTGAGTGCTGGAGCCACGAATCAGTGCTTGAATACTTTCAGGCTGTGGGAAATTTCTTCAAAGTGGAGGAGAGGAACTTTGTCGGACAGGGTGCTGTTCAAGGTCTCAGGCAAAGGACGTGTACAGTGTTGCCCAGAAAGAGGAGAGCAGTCATGTTCAGGAGGGACAGGCCTGTCTTTGGTCCAAAAAGACAACACTCAGTTCATTCAGGGCTGGTTCCATTTGAAGAAGAGCATGACACATTCACTTGGAACAGATCATACACTCGCTGAGTGTGTATCTAAATTGAAGAAAGGCAGATCAACAGAGCAACAAACCCTTCAATACATAGTTCTAGGAAAGAAAGAAAACTAGCACTTCATCCTATTTCAGGAGGCCTGTGCATTAATTCAAACATTCGAAAACAAATTGTTGGCTTTTTCCCCTCCGACAAAGAAATTGTCAGGACCATGATGTACTAAAATTACTTTATTACAGTTCTTTATCCAGTAGCCCTCTGCCAACAAAAGGAGTAATTACAAACAAAACATTTGTCCCCTAACGGTTTCAGAATTTTTTGTTTACATTTTAATTCTTTTTTTTTTTCTTGTTATGAATAGCCATACATTTGATGTAATCTCTCCAACATTCAGCTTTTCACAATCTATACATTTTAATACAGGTTATATATGGATTGTTATGGTAATGTTGAAGCAGGAAAAAAGGAAACAATGACCATTAAAATAAAGCATTTGAAGGAATACTGGTAAACACACTGTACAGAGAAGTTCCCCTTGCTTTGTTATTGCCCGTTCCCCTTGTTCTCACACTTTTGAAAAGGTTCATTAAAACATGGGTATAATAAGGGCTCCAATGTGACACTGTATGGATTGCACTTCTACAAGGGGGCACACCTCCTCTCTTGTTATAAACATACTGCAAAGTCCAGCTCCAGCACTCAGGCAGGATGGACCTTCTTAGAACGGTGACTGGCCTTTCTTAAAAGGCCTGGCGTAATAAACAGATGAAACTCTTGTGTAACATTTGTAAGATTTTTATGTCTATGGCCACTCTGCTGATACAAACACAGCACCGAGGTGGCTAAATGATTTTGGCATGTTGCATCTGAACGCCAAGGTTAGTTTAGTTTCTTTTTTTGGCCCAGGTCCTTTGAAGCCTGAAAGAATAATGGCTCAGTTGGCTTGCGATATAGGCTAGTTAGAGGTTGATCTTAATGGCATCTCTGTGTAATCAGTGATGCCATGCACACATCAAATAACATGTACCAAGCTAGTTTATAGATGACAGCATAGACACTTAAGCATTTAGAGCTTGGGACACTTCATTCTCAGCAGAGATCAAAAAAGTCAAAATTATTTGACAACCTTGATGGCAGTTATGGCTTCATCTCATTCTGAATGAGATAAAAACCCCTTAAGAAATGTGATAAAAGTAAACTTCACAGATCTCTCTGTGGCCACTGACTATGAGAGAACAAAAGAAAATAGGAGGGACAGGATCCAGATAGACATGCAGTGAATAGCAACACTGTCAGTGGAGGGAAAATTCTAATTAGGATGGGGAGGTGTGAAGTGAATCAAAGGTGTTTTTAGCTGTGCTTAATCCCTGTGAGACTTTGCCTGATATTTTTTCTTTAAATAAAATTAGAAATCAAGCTGTTTTTTTTTCTTTTTGTCTTCACATTCAAGCAGTTATTTTTTCTTTAACTAGTTGGGTTTATCTTTCATAATTTTATAATTCCTTTTTTTTTAAATTTTCTAAATGTACAATATACACAAATGTTTCCTATACATCCCACTTAAAGCTGTCTTCTCACTATATCTCTTTAACATATCACACTGTTATATAGGCTTTTCTGACCTTTAATTTTTTCTTCTTTTATCACTTTTGTACACATCATTATAAATGCTCGGTTGAGGGAGGCTGTTGGGCGGTAGATGCCGAAACTCTGGGATGGGCATGAAAGTGACAAAGGCATTGCAGGGGCGACAGCAGCGGCACCCACTCACCCCAGCAAGAACATTCAGCGGTCACAAGCCTGCCCAAAACTTACCTTCCCACCCCCAAACCCACACATTCTGCCCTGATGCCAAGCCTGGGGAAGGGGCAAGGGGGAGCATCAGAGGTCGAAGAGATAAAGGGGTAAACGAACAGCGGACAAAATGACTGAGATAATGGCCTTTTGGTCTGTTTCACTGCACATAATAAAAGTTTCCTTGTGCATAGCTGGGATGAGTGTTAACTTTGGCATTCTAAATATAAATCTGATATTTGACTGATATCAGTTTTTCCATAACCCTCTCTTTATCACAGAGGGAAGTATTTCATGTCACCCACACATCCATTCATACATACATATTTACACAGGTCACAATGTTTTCCTGACATTCCATTTGTGCAGTCAAAGACAAAACCCTACTTCTCAAATTCCCTTACACACCTCGCTAAACACTGACGTTTAAACACATGGGTCCATCCTTCCATCCTCCTGACTTCTTCCTTTCTGTACCCATTTAACTTTACTTATACCAGGTTTATCCATCTCCAATGTCAGTATAATTACATTCAGACTTCCCAAAGCAAACTGAAAAACCCATCTCTTGTTCTGCGTTCACACTTACAATTCCTTTTTTGGCTACCTGGACCCATAAGCAACCTGATACAGAGACAACATGGAAAGATAAACTGTTAAAAGAAACAGTCCCTTGACAATTTTGATCAATCCTGGCCTTATAATTAAAAATCAGCACTGTGTAGGAACTTTGGTAACAACAGCTCAAGACTACCAAATCTGGCAAAATACATAGAAACAAGAATATCACTGCCAAATTTTTCTGGGATTCTCACAGCATTGTAAACAGTAAAAAAAAGTCCAGATGACAAAACAAAACACGAACATCTAATAACCTATTTAACAATGTTTCAGAATATTAGTGCTTAGTGTTTTAAAACAAACCAAAGTTGTTAATAATTTCACTCATGGCACAGCATTAATGAAAAAAGAATAAAATCAAGTGCATTCTAAAGCTGTTTTAATTATGTGCCATAATGGAAACAGACTGATTTCCAAAAAAAATGACTGGCTTTACAAGTCATAAATGATTCCTATCTCTGTCCACATCCTGTGGCTCCTGTGCCTCTTCTACTAAAAGTATGCCAATATTAAAAACAGTTCTATCTGAACACCACCATATGTACTGCAAAGTTTTTTATGACAACACACACAGACTGTACAATTCTCTTATGGTGAACTCAAGCATTAACCTGCAAACAAGATCATGATAAAACCCATGACAGATTTACATACAAAAACCCTTCCTGTCAGGAAATGTACTGCAGTAAGCCCAAACAGCATAAAATAAATGCTCAACATACTGAGGCAACGGCACCCAACACATTCACATACTTCCATTCTGTTCCACTCAGTTTTAATGCACCACTAAAATGACTTTTGAAGCTTTGCTGTGCTTCACAAAGTGCAAAAAACATTCTGTGGATCTTTTCTCATTCATAACCGGGACCTTAAAACCATATGTCCTTACATATAAGGTGCAAAAAATTCAGATGGGTATTTTGAAAATTAGGGAAATAACAAAACATTGAATAGGAAGAGAAAGAGAGTAGATGACACTCAGGGCTCAGATTCCCTTCTTGCACCCTCCACTATGATGCACCCCTGTCCCCTTCTCCTGTGGCATTGTGGAACAGTGTGAGGCGGGATGTAGTGGGCAGAGCGTGGGCGGTCTTACGTGTAGGACAGGTGTGAGCCGTTGGAGATCTGAGAGGCGATGCTGGCGCTCCTGCTCATCCCCTGGTCACTACGGCCTCCCGATGAGGTCCGGCGCACTGCCTGGGGGCTGTTTCTTGCACCCCCACCACTACCACTTGAACGCTGGCTACCCCCAGAGCTGTGGTGACCCCAGGGAGGGGGCCCGCCAGAAGGCAAGCCATGGCCCCAGGGCTGCTGGATGGAGCCGCTCTGACTAGGGTGGTGATGGTGGTGGTGGCCGTGCTGGCTGCCATGATGCCCCCCTACCCCAGAACCACCGCTTCCCCAGTGCGGCCCCTGGGAGCTGGCCCCGTGATGAGAGCCCCACCCCCCAGGGGCCCCTGGGAAGCTGTGGCTGTGGCCATCAGAAGAGGCCAGGTTGGAGAGCACCATGTTGCTAAAGCCCAGACGCATACTCTCCGAGTCAAACGCTTCAATCTCACGGGCCTGGCGCTCCAGCAGGCTGCGAATCCTCTCTGAACGCTCGTTCTGCAGGGCCAGCATCTCCTCCTCTATCTGAGATGGAGAGGAAAAAATACAAAGGTCAGATTACTGCAATAGCTGTACCATAAAAAAAAAAAAAAAAACTAATATCTGGAAAACCACAAAAAAAATGCAGTGGCAGGGGGAAATTTTGTTTGGTCTTAGTTGACACATGCCTTCTGTTCTAGGAGGGCTCTGCGCAGTGAGACTCTCTGCTCCAGCTCTTTCCTCTCGCGGTCATGCTGAGCATCTGTCTGCATCTTGATCTTGCTCTGATACGCGTTCAGCAGCTCCAGCTCCTGCTGCAGCTGCATCTTCAGCACCTGGCACTCAGCCTCCTGGGCCTCATCCAACCGCAACTAAGGAGCAGAATAGAGGGTGGGGATGGATTGCAGGTTGCTGCCATAAATGATAACTGTATCTCATCTTGGTTTTTCCACAAATACCCCATGAGACAAACCCCAGACATCCCCCTGCAGCTCAGTTCATTGTGTACTCACTGTCCTCAAATCAAGACTCCATTTAAGGGTTACTCAAAATATCTTTCTGCAATTAATCAGCTACATAGTGCAGTTGTGATATACCTTGCATTGCATTTGGTCTAGTCTTGAACTAAACTATGCTATGAATAGTGAATCACTATTGGAAATTCTTTTTAGTCTAGGCTTAGGCAAAATCTACAGTGTGTCATATATATATATATATATATATATATATATATATATATATATATATATGTTATTAAGTTCAGTTTTACATTTTGTGGACAAAAACAGTGGTATTCTGAAATATGAATAAAGCATGAATATTACAGCAACGTTAGTATTATAGATCAACTGATAGTGATTAATAAACATTGTGCAACCCCTCCTTTTTCACTTACAGCCTGTGTGGAGAGCATGTCATTGATAGAATGGTCATACTGCTCAGCAAGGATGGCCAGTTTGCGTGTCTGCTCCTCTTTGAGTCTCTTTAACACAGCCTTGTGGTCTGACTTGGGTGTGGTCTCCAGTAGGTGGTTCCGCAGGGCCTTGTACTGCCGTGTCTGGATTTTACATGTGTCCTGAAACTGTTTTTTGATCTGCAGCTCCTTGGACTGAGACAAAAAGGCCAGCAAAAAGACACACAGGAAGGGGGGGGGGGGGGTTTGCAGACAGACAAAGAGAGCACAAGAATCGCAAAAGAAAGAAATCGGAATGGAGATGGAATTGGGAGGCGGTATTTGCAATCATTCATTCGTTTTTATCCAATATACCTTGGTGCATGATATCTGTCTCACCCACCTTCAGGCTCTTAGGCTGCTGGCGGACCTCCATCACATGCTTGCGGCGCAGTTCTCTCTCCCTGCGTTTGTTGTACTCCAGCTGGTTGGTGAGCTCAGTCTGGTGCTGCAGGCGGATGAGCTCAGTCCTCATCTTATGGATGGTGCCCAGTTGCCTCACCTCCAGCTCCTGCATGGACTCGTGGTGCCGCAGCAGCATGGCATGCTCCAGGTCCTTCTGTGTCTGACGCTTATTCAGTTCCTGCATTGGATCAACAGAAGAAACAGACAGGTTTGGGGAGGCGATGTAAAAGAGCAAGTACAGCCATAAAACTCTGAGCAAGAAGTGGACCTTTTTTAATAAAATCCTGTGATCAATTATGTATAAATGTTAACGTTAATGATTACCAACCAAAGCATTTGAGCAGTATGGAGTGGGAGCAGAGCAGCAAACATGATTTTGGTCAGAGAACAGAGGTTTTTCAGAAAGTCGGAGCATAAGTGTTGTCTCCTGCTCAGAAACTGCTCTGGTATAACTCCATACCGCAAGTCAGACAGTCCTTTCCCCCCCTCACTGTCTTCCTCTGCACAACAAGTGATGAGCGAAAATAGAAAGCTGAAGCGGAGTGGAAATTTCTGCTGCTCCACTCCACTTACATGCTCTGTTACCAGCCCTGGTCTTAGAACACCTCTGCCTTGCAGTGAAACAACCACTTCAAATCAGGAAAGGCATTTTAGTTGATTAACTGGATCAGGTGTGTTAAAGCAGGAACAACAAAAGGGTTGGGAACCATGAGCTAAGTCAGTAAAAATAGCCAAATGTGGCTATCGATGAATATTCAGGCACATTCCAAAATCTGACTTTAGTTTTAATGACATTCAATATCTGAACGCTAAACCTTGAACATACTTCTCGAACGAGGTCCTGCTCCACGTTGTGTCTGGCGATGAGGATGCGGCGTTTGAAGCGCCGGCACTCCAGCTCCAGATATTGCCGCTGTCTACGGAGTAGGTTGGCCTCCTCCTCAGCTTGGAAGTGCTGGAAGTTCTCCTTCTGCTTTGATAGCCACTCCTGCTTCTCCTTCTTAGGTGTGGACTGGTTCTCATTCAGCTCCTGAGCACATTGTGACAAGCAAGTGACAAAGTATATAAAGAAGGCAGTGTGTTCTCAGGCAAACCAGCATTCCTACACAATTACTGACTGAAGTGACACAGCCCACTGGCACAAAATGCACATATTAACATTACTTTGTACTGGCAGAAATTCCATTTCAGATACAGTTTTTTCTGGGTTACTCTTAAAAACTTCTTGGTTTTGCTCATATCATTCTACTACAGCTGCAGACAGAAAAAAAAAGCATTAATTGGAACCTCTTTCAGTTGCTCCTTGCGTAGCTTGTACTCTCGTTTCTGGGATTCAAGGAAGCTGCTCAACTCTTTCTTCTGCTGAACCTGGATGTGCTGCTGGAACTTCTTCTCATCA
Organism: Pygocentrus nattereri; assembly: GCF_015220715.1. NCBI lineage: Eukaryota > Metazoa > Chordata > Actinopteri > Characiformes > Serrasalmidae > Pygocentrus > Pygocentrus nattereri. The sequence goes on along the minus strand of NC_051226.1, from coordinate 22,623,340 downwards.
TTGGCAAATGACTTGGCCTTCAAGCAGAGAACAGCAGAGAAACATAAATCACATATAAATATGCAATACGTAACGAACACATCCGTTGATCTATTGTCTTTTAGCCAAGATTAACTATTTTGAGAGAGCATCTAAAGCACCCAAACAGAAAGAGGTTCTATGAAGTGACTGACAATCTAATGCACATTTACATCTTTCTCCATTGCTGCTTGGTGCTTCTTGACCAGTTTCTCCAACTCGGCAGCAAAACTATTCCTCTGGGTTTCCAGCTCTTTGTCCAGCCTCAGCCGGTGCTCGTCCATCTCAGCCTTCAGTTTGTTCTCCAAGGCCATCAGGTGCTTCTGGTGCTGCCGTCTCATTCGCTTATAGCCGGACATCTGCTCCCTCAGCTCAGAGTCTTGCTCGTGCTCTTGCATCTGCCTTGTTACCTGGGGAGCAAAGAGCTAGTGATTAATATTCTGGAAAAAATATCACTTACTCAGTCTTGCTTATGTATTTCCCCATCTTTGAACTCTAAACCATCACTGAGATTCACCTATATATATATATATATATATATATATATATATATATATATATATATATATATATATATATATGTGTGTGTGTGTGTGTGTGTGTGTGTGTGTGTGTGTGTGTGTGTGTGTGTGTGTGTGTGTGTGTAAAAACAAACAGTCCAGAGTTACTCCAGTTGTGACTTTAAATAGTGCAGTGACTCACCAATGACGCTGTGCGGATGGTTGCAAAGTGCTCACGGTTGCGGTGATGTTTGCGCTGGGGTGGTTGCGCTGGAGCTGCTGAAGCCTCCGAGGGACGACTGCATGCCTCTGAGTCATCACGGTAAACTTCTTCTTCCTCCTGTCAATACCAACACAAACAAAATAAATTAAATCTCAATATGCCTGCAATTTACTATTTCCAGAATATGTAATAATTAACCGTGTGTCAAATTTGGAGCTATTGCATGAGAGAACAAAACCTGTAAGATGATTCAGTAATTAAAAAATAAATAATGTTATTTACTGAACACTAAAAGTGTGGCTTTGTGGCAGATTACAAAAAAAAGGCCACATCAAAATCTGTATCTGCTACATTTGTATCATGTAGTTGATTATCAAGGATGATCATTTTTGAAAACACTGAATTACTGTCCCACTGGCTTCCATCATGCATCAGTTTCATGCCAACTGTTTCTCTGGTCTAAGTATAGTAAAATTTACTCATGTTAATCAAATATATGCTACAAATGTGAAAAACTACATGGAGATAAGTTTGAAAATTCCTTGCAGAAATGGCAATTAATAAAAACAGCTCAATTAAACTGGGCTGTCTGGAGTGATGTGAACATACAGGTTTGAGGTGTATGACGGAGCTGTTAGACATGACTGTGTGGTCTCCCTCCAACAGATCCAGCTCACTCTTGTCGTCTGCAGCATCAGGCAGGCTGTTGACTGAGCTGCTCTGAGAACTGGCACTGATGGACATGCTGGGGATGGACTGGTTACTGCCCACACTGTTCACTGTGCCTGTACGCCCAGGACCATGCTCCGGCTCCTAAACACACAAACAATGCAAAATAAAGTTAGTACTTATGTAGATGGTTAATACACCAAAGAGCATAAAACTTGAGCAATGTATTAACTTGTGCTATTATATACAAAACTACTTAGGCCTGTTAACATTTAGAGGTTAGTGTCTGACCTCATCTCCCTCCTGGGGCTCGACGGCAGGCCCATTGTGGGCCTCCTGAAAAAGAATCTTCTTCATCTTGCGATACTGTAGGTTGTCCAGCTCTCGGACGGCATCCTTGGTCCGCATGATCAGGTCAATCAGGACAGTCTCTGGCCTCTCACGTTGAACAAAGGCATGCTGTATGCAGAGGAGTTAAATCAGAAGAATTATTAATTATATTCAGTTAAAAAAAAATTGTAAAAGCATTGCAGAAATATCTACATTTACTTGTGAACACTGGAACATTTTGAATGCTACATAACACATACATAATATTCATGAACAATAATGTGGTACCACACTCCTCTTGGAGATCTAATTTAAACATGAACAGCACAATAGTGCTATTTCAAATGTCAAAATCAATGAAGAAATCAAATGTGTGTCCAGTCAAAGCTTTGGCTTTTAATGTTCAGCATTGCTGTCATGGATTATGCAAATTTCCTGATGACAGCAAAAGACAGACACCCAAAAATAACAATCGTCAAGGTAGGTGAAGATGGTGATTCCAAAGCCTACAAAAGCACTGTAACATAAAATAAGCATTCACTTCTTCATGTAGTGGGCTTCTTAAATATGTAATATTAATATAGGTAGGAGATATTTAGAAGTCACCTGCAGCAGGTCTTCTGAGTGCGGTCTGTCCTGTGGGATTTTCTGAAGGCAAGAGTCAACAAAGTTTCTAAAGTAATCCGTCCTAGGAAAACAGAAAACACAATGATGACATGCTGAAAATGTTTTTATATTTGGCCTTGTTTTGAACAAGCTGCTGTTGATCTTGGACTACTGGCCCATTACAGATGCAACAAATTATTGTGAGACTGGACTCACCATTCACTAGACTGCAGAGTTGGACTCTCATTCTGCGCTATATGGTATAAGGCACTCATCGCATTCATATTGAACAGTGGGGGCTTCCTCTCAGCTTAAGCAAGAAGGGCAGATAAAAAAAAAACTGTCAGACAAAAGGCTTCAGTCTAAACCTCTAGGAGAAAGACACACACATACACAGAATTTAACTTGGAGTCATCTCACCTAGTTCTATACAAGTGATCCCAAGGGACCAGACATCCACTTTTCCATCATATTGTCCCTCATCCATGGCCAGAATCACCTCTGGGGCCATCCTGAGAGAAGAGAGAGGAAACATTCCAAATAATGAGGCTATTAAAAAGGAGCACTTAGATATATTAAAGGCACAAAAAGCCTATGGTCTCACCAATATGGCGTGCCCACAAAGGAATTGGCTGGAGAGGCGATGGAGGCAGAGCCAAAGTCTGCCAGTTTGACCTGTCCAGGCTCGGTCAGCAGGATGTTCCCAGCTTTGATATCCCTGAAACAGGTAAGTAACATTTGCAAAAGTCCAACACAGAGAAAAAAAAGGACGATTATGATACTTAACAGGAGACATTAGATATGAAGTAAAACACGCTAAACAAACTGGTATGCTCAAGATGGAATGTAAAGATAAACACACACACACACACACCTACCTGTGAATCATGTTATGAGAATGAAGGTAGGCAAGCCCCTGCAAAGCACCATGGGTGATAGCTGCAATCTCCATTTCCTGAAGGGGCTTTTTGTGAACTGAATTAAGAAAAAGTGAAGTGAATCAAATGGGTAAAATTAAAGCCACACACTTTGAAAATAAATAAATAAATAAATAAATACTGACAGGAAAAAAGAATAATTAATATTAGCAAAATATTTAACATAGTGGCAGATTTATTAGAGCCAATGTGAGCTGAGCCTATAGGTGGCCAAAAAAAGCACTTTTCCCCACTTTTTTTTATTTAATGCCGAATGTGCTCCAATATTGAGATTAGTTACTTTGGATTCATTTTCAGACTAGCTAGAAGATAGATGTGTGTGTCAAAACCAGAAAGCTAGCTAATCTTGCAAGAAAACTACATTCTCAACTAAAGGAAAGATGAAAAAGAGAATCCCACTTTAAAACTTGTCTAGATTGTTGGAGAATGCCCAGCAATTGCATTGAATTCATCTGATCAATAAATATGGTCAAAATTTACAGCTCACCTTCAAGGAGGTCGGAGGCTGAACCCAAACAGTATTCCATCACGAGCTAAAGAAGGAAAGTGGAATGTACAGAATTTCACATTGTAGAAAATAACAAAAATAATTGTGTGCACATAAAAACAAAAGCTCATATTACCCATGCTGTGTGTTCCCGTAGATAGCATCCTTTATATTCTATGCTGTTTGGGTGCTGTATTCTCTGAAGGAATTTTACTTCTTTAATTATATCTTGCCATTTCTGGGGCAAAAGAGAAACAACAGTAAATACACTGCAATCAACCATGTTCATTTCTTTTTAAATCTATTAGACTATATTGTATTCTGATTAATACTAATCTGAAATTTTAAAGAAAAATTTGCTGTGGCTGACAAGCTATGAATGACCTTTTTGTTCTAACGTGTTATATTTGAGTGAACTTAAGCATCATAATCTTAGGTCAATGATCTTTTAACGTGGCTTGTAAAAAGTTACAATGCCACACCTTAAAGCTTTAAACAATTGTTGAATCCACATGAGATTACAGGAAATGAGTGAGTGTCGAAAGCCAGTATATGAGAGCAATCTCAAAGCCCACATGTAATGTCAAGACAGAGAAAATGTAATTTGTTATGATCGAGCTGTAACTGTTACATGTGATGTAAATGTAACACTGTCTGTATCACCAGTATTAGCATGGCCAAAACTGCCATTGGTTGATTCCAACGATACTACTGTAGGTGAGAATCTCGAGGTCTCTCACCTCATTGGACTGTTTTCCACTGTAGGACATCTTCTTAATGGCCACCACCTCTGCAGTTCGCACATCACGTGCCTGTATCAAGACACATGGGTTATAATTCAGAAGACAAGTCATACTTGTGATGACTCGTTTACATAAAATAGATGTGTCATGTTATGATATTGGGGAAAAAAAATCTTTTTACGTTATCGCCAGCTAGAGCAGTAACCCTAGTTACAGTCACACAGACAGTAGCTTCTCATTTACATTATTAAAGTCAATGTATCACATTTTCCTTCCATATTTCCAAGTATTAGGGAGGCCATACAAGCTATATGAGCATTTCAAATGATGACAGGTAGAGGTGGTGGGAGACAGAAGTAAAATATTACATTGTTGGTTAATATTACCTTTTCCCACAAGCTGATGCATGCATAAGACATTTTAGAGCCAGGCAAAAGTCACTACATTTTGACAGAAAATTACAGTAAAAGAAAAATTATGTCTTAAATGATGAATGGTACTGAGACATGTTTTATTAATCACAACTATGAGCAAATTTGTCATACAGTTTACTTTACAGCCCTGTTAAAAGTTAGTGGTGTTTGACTGAGCTGTTGGTGTGTATTTTGTTCCTGACTTGTGCGAGCGTACAGTGATTTCAGTATTCAAATAACTTCATCTGTAACGGTTAACTGAATTTTCAAGTGCACAACCCCCACCTGACCAATGACACAAAAGTCTAGACATCTCCCACCTGTGTGGAACTGTGGGTGATTTTGATCTCCTCAGAATTAAATTAGCAGTTTCTACAGGATTCCACTTCAGCATTGCCTTTCTAAGAAAATCATGCACTATGGCTAAAAAGGTGCTTTCAAAAGAGCTTAAAGATGTAGGTGTGAAAAGGCGCAAGTTAGGAAACGGGTATAACAGATTTTAAAGCTCTGAACATCCCTCATCACACAGCGTGATGCTAGCCAGTGCAGGCATCTAATGAGCCTTTCAACAGCACTGCATTAACAGCAGTTCAAAATGATGTGGTGGCTGGCTTCACATGTCTCAGAAGCCCTCACCCTCCTAATTTGGTAGAATTGGGGTGAAAAGGAAAAGACGATGTTGTACGATGAGACCAAATTTTAGGATGGCCTGCAAAACTGGTGAAAACCCAACACAATTTACCACCTAGCAGACACTATTCATACAGTACGGCACAGTGACAAATCCTTGTAGAAAATCCATAGCTCTCCATCAGGAACATGAAAATGGGAAGATGATTCAAGATAACCACATTGACAATGCACAGTGGGTAAAGAACTGGAAGGTGAATGTCTTTTAGTGACCTATTCAGTGCCGTGACCTAAATCCCATTATAAATCTTTGGAAAGACTTGAGAGCAGGTCCTTAATGGCCATCACGCACTTTAACTAAGCTTGATCAATTAAGCAAGAAAGAACAGGGAAAATTTCTTCCCTCAAGGTGCACGAAGTTGGAAGAGGTGCATCTAAACAAACTCAAATCTGTAAGTTAAAAAAAAAAAAAAAAAAAAAAAAAAAAAAAAGTGGTTTCACCATACTCTTTACAGTTTATAAATAAAGGAAAAAAAAGCCTTTTTTGGGGCTTTGTAAACATAGACGTTCTACACCTACTGTATTATTCCCTTTTCTTGTCGAAAAACTAAATATATTTTTTTTTATGTCTACAAAATAACTAATTTTGTTGATGTGAGAAAAAAATAGAAGCTGGAGTAATCAGTTGTGCATATCCTTTTAAGAGACAAGAAAAGACAGAAATAAAGAAAAGCAGTGGGGAAAGGCACCAAAAAATCCACCACCACCACAGTTTTCTTAGTTAGGGTAGCCTACACCTAAAGCTTTAGAAAAGGAATATAATCAAACGGAATGAAGCTGAGAGGTGAGACAGAAAGGACATTTGTCAAGAAAAATTAAAAAATAGTTAAACCAACACTGCTGCATCAAACAGTGTAATCTTAGTGGAAGGACAGTCCATAGCAAAAGAAATAAATCAGAAATCTAAATTCCGACGATCTTAACATGAAACTCGCAGTAGCAGTTACTTGTCTGCTTATTTCAGTGTCCATAAATACTGAAATAAGTGGAAATGTATGTAAATGGAGGGCTGAACACTTACGAAATACACAGCTCCAAAGCTGCCATGTCCGATCTCACGCAGGTCAGAGAAGAGCTTCTCAGGGTCCTCTTTAAAGAAGAGCTCTGCAATTTCGGGGTCCTTTAGGCTCCCTGCCCGGTTGGTGGAGGGCATGCTGCGAGCCCGGGAGGCAGCCGCGCTCGCAGGGGACTATCTGGCCGTGCGACTGCGACGCGCAAGCCCCCGCTGATGACTCATCTGCCAGAGGGAGGCAGTGTACGCATAGGGACCTGCAACACAGAGGGGGAAAAAAAGGAATATTAGAGACACTAATCAATCACTGATCAAATAACATTTGGATGTGACACAGCTTTTCACTGCACTCAGTACAGCCTTCTAGTAAATAAATCAGAATCACTTCCAAGTGCTTCCTTTCCATGAATACAAAGAAGTAAATCACATTCCTAACACTTATCCGCACTTAAACCAACCTCAAATCTAAACATGTTGGTACAACAGTGAAAGAAAATGGGCTAAGATTATCCATCTTACAGAACTGCAACTGCTGGGAAGTGTGTCCAGGGATAAATAAATTAAGATGGCTGTGTGCTCACACTCATCTACTGCAGTGAGATTATCCCACTGATGAGTCTGACTGACAGAGACAGACAGCAAATGGAGAGAAAAGATGACACTCGGCATTTGCATGCAGACCAGCGATCTGAGTGGACTGGAGGAGATTCTCTGTAGGATTATCCCCAAGAGGGCTGTGCCTCCTGGAAGGAAACAGACCAGGGGGTCCCTGTAATCTTCTAAACCTTACAAACTGACCCCAGACCTACTGACCCGACTTGTCATAAAGGCACCACCACACAAAAAAGCCAGCCTCCCAGGCACTCTATTTCAGAGTGATGGGTTGCTTAATGATCAGCTTCTATGATATTCAAAGCATACTGCCTATTCACCTTGCATGCTCAAAGTCTGTAAATATTAAATTTAAGGGTAATTAAATTCAGGGTAAACCGTGAAGTGTATAATGGGCTCTGACACAGAGGGTCTCTAAACAGACAGAACAGCCCATAAACTTATGATCATAATCACTGTAAGTCTGAAAACAAAAAGGCACAGCTTTTAAAATAGCCGGTAAGAATATTTACCCAGAAGTGAAACACAGACAAAAAATGTATTTTTACATTTGAAAAAAGCTGAGAATTTTATTCTGAGGGTAAAAAAATGACGTTTTCGTGAAGGCTTCCAGGATCGGCCACTAATTTGAGATTGCCTGGACTACCTGCTTGTGTGCTAGCTGTAGAAACTGGCTGGTCAGTGCAGCTGCATTCAAACAGTCAGTGCAGCAGCAGATCAACAGTGAAAATATCAGCCATGTGGAACTGTTTTACGGTTTATATGAGCAACATTAGATCATCTGTAAATCACTGTTTATGCTGAACATCAACAATCAATAACTTCTCTACTACAGGTGTGACATGACTTGACAACAGGCCACCCTCTCAATCTGCAGAATGCAGCAAAACATCACAAGCAAGAAGGAAATTCCCTTGTTAGCAGGCCAAAGTCACCTGTAACTACACTTCTAAAATGACAAAAATCTACAAATCATGCAGTCAAAGTGCCAAGTAAGATTAAAACAAAAAAAAAAAAGTAATGGAATTCATTGCCTTGAATGTCCACCCCATTATCGAGGATGTTAGATTTATTTGGCATATACTGTTGCCATAGTGTAATAAATTTAGTAAGTTTATATAAAACATTATTTATTATTTTACCACAATAAGCTTAGCTTTTATCATTGGAGTTTTTTGCCCAGTGTCTCCTGATTTCAGGAATCACTAATATGTTTTAATCCAGTTAATTTGTTTTAATACTATGTCTTAATTCCAGAGTTCTAATTAAAATTACAACCCCTAAAATTTCTAATATCACAACCCCTAAAATGTATATGTGACTTCAGAAAGCATAAGCCCTTTCCTCCCTCCCCTCTGCCCCGACAGGATGCACCCTGATGCCTAGTTTTGATCACTCAGTGTTTTGCATGAAAGCCAACAAATGTGAGAAACTGAAGTTTGAAGAGTATATCCATCATAGCTTTCCAACGATGTTAAGACACTTAAATGTCAAATGCCTATTTTATTTTAATACTGTATAAAAAAAAGTTATGCCTTTAGTGGATGAGCAGCCTATTCCAGTAACCTCTCACTCTAGAGAGTTGGGTATTAAGGCACTCCGAGAGTGATCCAGATCCCTGGAGCAGTTTAATTATGCAGACTCCACTATTCAGCTAGAGCTGATAGGCCGGTCCTCCAAGTATGGACTACGTAGAACATAGCAGCTCTGTAGTCAATGAACTCCAACGCTACTCATCCCTAACATTCCTTGATGTCAACTCAATCACACCACCTTTTCATCTGAACCATCAACCATCATACCGCCCATATCCCTCTGTAACTAGAACAAACGATGCTTTAAATTTTTTAAAGTGTGTCTTAAATGTACAGTTAAAAGTGCAGACAAGGACTGTGTTCAAAATATAGACGAGGTTGTGAGGTTGTGATTATCATTTTGGTGACATGTCAATAGAGTTGCTTCATGTTATAGGGCTCTTTAAAAAAAAAAAGTAAACATGATGTTATGGTTACATACTTGTAAGAACAAAAAAGTTAATAATTAACTAGGTTATTTGTCATAAAACATCACGATTAACAATTTCATTGTCTTTTCTGTTGTGCACAAGTACAAGAAACACAAACACACCCAACTGAAACAATTTCCCTGAAATTCTTGGCCAGTCAGCAATTTCTAGCCCTAGTGACTGTCTCAGAGCTCAGCATGTCTCTATTACTGATTTAAATTAAATCTAAAACCAGACCACAATAGCCACCTGGTGATATTTAAAAGTCAATCAAAAGTCTTTAGGATAAACAGACAAATACCTCAGCTAACGTTATTACCCTACACACACTGGAACTTATTTTATCTTTTTTATTTTATCACAGGCTACAGCTATGCACATAGCCCTCGTTTAAGCGGCCGGGGTGGAGGTATAGCAACCATCCATACTAAAATTGTAGGCGTGAGCCAGAAAGTAGGCTATAAATTTTCTTCCTTTGAAGTTCTTGTACTTAATATACTTCATCAAGGAACAAATAAGAATTTATTTTTATTAATTACAATTTACAGGCCACCTGGGCCATATTCTCAGTTCGTATAGGAATTCTCTGAGTTTCTACCAAGCTTAATAATGTTTTCAAGTAAAATAATAATTGTCAGACATTTTAATATCCACTTTGAAAATCCTCACGACGCACTAAGTAAGCCATTTATATTCATCACAGACTCCATAGGCCCGCGACCCTGACGGAGAAATGGATGGATGGATGGACTCCATAGGTTTCACCCAAATTATAAAAGGGCCCACACACTACCACAACCACACTCTAGACTTAATACTGACCTTTGGTGTAGATATAGATAAGTTACCCGCTCTCACCCAGAGCAAAGCAGTCTCAGATCATTACTTAACCTCATACGAAATTCAGTTTAGTAGTAATATGCGTTCATCACCATGTTATCATATTAAGAGGATTATAACTTCCTCCACAGCTGGCAGCTTTATCAGAAACCTTCCGCAGCTATCAGCTTCTGTCAGCTGTCCATCTAAGCCTACTGAGTTAGATATTATGAGCAAGCTCTTAGACGATATTTTTCAATCTATTCTAGATAATGTGGCACCATTAAAAAATAAAATAGTATGGCAGAAAAAACTCGCCCCTTGGTATACTGATCACACTCGAGCTTTAAAACAGACTGCCAGACAACTAGAGCGAAAAAATGGTGTCTGACTAAATTAGAAGTGTTCCAGTCCGCCTGGAAGGAGAACCTTATAGACTATAGAAGAGCTCTTACTGCAGCACGCTCAGCCTCTCTCATAGAAAACAATAAGAATAATCCTAGACTACTGTTTAGCACAATTTTTAAAGTAACAGAGAACAAAAAAAAGTCACTGAACCCCAGATGCCATCAGCCTATAGCAGCAATGATTTTATGAATTTCTTTAGTGATAAAATTGGAAAGAAAAAAAAAAATAGGCATAAAATTCAGAACACACAGTTAAACTCTACCAACCTGCTGCCTTATAACGCTAGTCTAGATCCTGAGAATATTATAATCACTGCAGATAGACTAGAATCGTTTACCTTACTTCAAGAAAATGAACTAGTTAAAACTGTCTCTTCCACAAAATCATCCACTTGTATTTTGGATGCAATTTCTACAGGTTTAATAACCAGAAATAACCAAGTCTATTCTCTCAACAATAAACTCCTCTCTTAGTCTTGGATATATACCAAAAACATTTAAATGTGCAGTAATTAGACCGCTGATTAAGAAAGCTAACCTCGATCCCTGCGATCTGTTTATCTTTATATCTAAGATCTTGGAAAAAGTGCTAGAAAACAATTAACCTCTTATTTGCATAGGAATCGTCGAAATGAAAGGTTTTAGGCCACATCACAGTACAGAAACAGCACTAGTAAAAATTGTAAATGATCTTTAATTATTCTCTGACAAAGGAAATGTGTCTCTGCTAGTTCTCCTTGATCTTAGCACAGCATTTGACACAATAGACCACTCTATCTTACTAGATAGACTGGAAAACCTTGCAGGGATAAGAGGAATAGGTCTTTCCTGGTTCAGGTCCCACCTCACTTATCGCTATCAGTTTGTTAATGTAAAGGGTGAATCATCTGTCCTTGTAAAAGTAAAGTATGGTGTTTCACAAGGCTCTGTTTTAGGACCTATATTATTCACAATATATATGTTACCATTGGGCACAATTATCAGTAAACACAGCATAAATTTCCACTGCTATGCCAATGACAGTGTTATACATATCAAACGAACCGGATGATAAAATCAAACGTAGCAAGATTGGGGACTGTGTAAAAGACTGGATGTCGAGTAACCTTCTCTTACTTAACTCAGATAAAACAGAGGTCCTCCTTCTTGGTCCAAAAGCAGCTAGAAACAAACTGTCTAACTTAACACTTAAACTTAACAATTTCTCAGTCGCATCAAGCTCATCTGTTAAAAACCTTGGTGTCATGATAGACCCTGATCTGTGCTTCGATGCACATACAACTAATATCACTAGAACAGTCTTCCTGCATCTCCACAATATTCCTAATTTAAGAAATGCATTATCTCTACAGGACGCAGAGAAGTTAGTTCATGCATTCATTACTTCAAGGCTAGATTACTGTAAAGCCCTGATGTCCAAGCAAAAACCTCAAAAAGCTTCAGCTAGTTCAGAACGCTGCAGCCAGAGTCCTCACAAGAACCAGAAAGTTCGACCATATTAGCCCAGTTTTATCAACCCTGCACTAGATACCAGTTAAATTTCGCATTGATTATAAAATTCTACTACTGACCTATAAAGCTCTAAACGGACTCGCCCCTCAGTACCTGAGTGAACTTCTCCCCTACTATGAACCATCACGCCTACTTAGATCGCAAGGTGCTGGCTTACTACTGGTACCTAGAATTAATAAAGTTACATCAGGGGGAGAGCCTTCTCATACAAAGCCCCCCAGCTCTAGAATTATCTTCCTGTTAATGTTCGGGACTCAGGCACAGCCTCAGTCTTTAAGTCTAGGCTAAAAACATACTTGTACAGTCAAGCCTTTGGACTGGCCTGTCAGATCTAGACCTGCCAGAGTCTCTGCTGCTCTGTTACACACCCCGGCAACTTTATTAGGTACACCTTGCTAGTAAAAGATTGGACTCCCTTTTGCCTTCAGAACGGCCTTAATTCTTCAGGGCATATTTTCAACGGTGTCGGAAACATTCCTCAGATATTTCGGTTGGTTATTTGAGTTACTGTTGCTTTTCTATCATCTTGAACCAGTCTGCCCATTCTCCTCTGACCTCTCACATGAACAAAGCATTTTCGTCCACACAACTGCCGCTCACTGGATATTTTCTCTTTTTCAGACCGTTCTCTGTAAACCCTAGAGATGGTTGTGTGTGAAAATCCCAGTAGATCAGCAGTTTCTGAAATACTCAGACCAGCCCGTCTGGCACCAACAACCACGCCACGTTCAAAGTCATTTAAATCCCCTTTCTTCCCCATTCTGATGCTCGGTCTGCACTTCAGCAAGTTGTCTTGACCACCTCTACATGTCTAAATGCGTTGTGTTGCGGCCATGTGACTGGCTGATTAGCTATTTGTGTTAACAAGCAACTGAACACCTACCTAATACCTAATAAAGTGGCCAGTGAGTGTATTCTGTGATCTGTGATCAGTCACTCTTTACAGAACTGACTTTTTTTCCTTTCTTTGCCGAGTTGAACAGCTTCCCACCCTGTGCGTCTGATGCTGTTGCCCCTTCTGCCTTGATCAGGTGCCACTGCTCACCAGCCTTCGGCTTGACGACCACTGTTGCTGCTGCTGCATAATCATAAACTCATCAAATTAACCACTGCTTTTACCCCCACTTTGTTCTATAAACTTCATAGTAACAATGTTTGCTATCCAGTGTTGAGCAAAGGAGGATGGGTTCCCCTTGGTTCCTCTCAAGGTTTCTTCCTCTTTTAGGGAGTTTTTCCTTGCCACTGTCGCCACTGGCTTGCTCATGGGCCTTGGACCCGGATCTTTATTTTCTTTTCTTTCTGTAATACTGATTGTTCTGTAAAGCTGCTTTATGACAACACCTGTTGCAAAAAGCGCTATATAAACAAACTTTGCTTGCTTGTTTGATTCTCGAGGACTGCAATACTGGTATAGTTTGAACTGACAACAAATTTACCTGAAATGCAAATACAGAAACAAGTACATCAAGGCTTAGCAAAGTCCCTTTATGAGAAGGCTCAGGTGCCATGCTGAGCTGTAGCTTCTGTATAATACAACACATCTACACTGCTGATGCAAAATTTTTGACAGTGCTTGTACTGTCAAAAACTAAAATTACACAAAGAAGTTGCAAAGCTGGATTTCAACTAAATCAACTCTAGCTCTCTAGCTAAGAACCTGAATCAGTACGAGACAAAGTAAAAGTCCACCTGTAAAAGAGATAACTATGGTGTTCATCCATTTTCTATTGGCTGGTGGTCGAATAAACCTTATAAAGCACTGACAGTATTAGATCTATGTATGATGTACATATAAAGACTTTGCTAAGAAATGTTACTTCCACATTTCCTCATGAGAGCTCCTGTGAAAACAAGGAAGACTCTTTGTGTAAATTCATCTTATTACTGTATGTGTCAAAACCAATGACCTTTTGCTTGTTTTTAATCAACCCATTCATGCTATACTTAACATACCAACAATATTTTCATGACATAACTATATACAGAAGAGCAAGACTGACATGACTCACAAAGGATTCAAAAGAGAGTCTTGTACAGAGTACACGTGAATCATCTAGCCTTCTTTTGGCTCCACTGACTGGCATCCCAGATATCTGTGGTATTCCTTCTGTTCATACTGACATGCACATAACTACACATTATACACACACATGATGGAAAAATGACTTCCCACAGACTTCCTGGAATGAGCACAGAATGAGAAAGCAAAACTGCGTTTAAAAATTACAGTGGAATATATGCAATCGTGGGCTGGTGGTTAGAGAACCAGCCTTGTGACCGGAAGGTCACCGGTTCGATCCTCTCAGCCGAAAGTGCGTGAGTGAAGTGCCCTTGAGCAAGACACCCAATTGCTCCCAGGGCGCCGTGGATAGGGCTGCCGGGCAAGTGTGCTCACTGCCCCCTAGTGTGTGTGTTCAATAGTGTGCATGTATGTGGTTGTTTCACTGCACAGATGGGTTAAATGCGGAGGTCTAATTCCTCTGTGTGCAAAACACAGTAGGCTAATGGCTCTGAATGAACGGAATATTCTCTAAAGAACTGTGCTATTATTTCTGTATTATAGTAAGACCTAACAAAGGTTTACACATTTATACTTAACTTCTAGTGTTCAGTGTAGCGAGTAGTTGTGAGAAGTACTATGGGTCTACTTGTTACTGTTCCACTACAGATGTAGTTGAGTTAATGAAATTCAGCCTTCATGCTTTCAGGTGTGGGAACAGATGTGATTGAAGTTATAATGACCAGAATACAAGCCATCAAGCTAATAGGGAAATTATTTTAATTAAAGCATAAAATATTCAAATCTGTTCACACACTAATCCATTGAAACTAGGCTGCTGAAATGTTTTCAGGCTTAAGGTTGTAGAAAACCATTTTAAACCCCAAACTGGGTACCATTCTACAAAAGTCAATATTTCAGAAATTAAAAAACTGACAAATACAGCTAGCAATATTTTTAAACCATTATCTAGAAACCTATAATACAAAATATATAAAACACTAAAAATATGTACTATAAATATAAATAATGTGTGTTCAACACCTTTTCTTTTGAAGACTTCTGAAGTATCTTCTGATTCCTCTGAATAAGATTGCCCTTGAACAATAGTCTGGTAGTCCAGTATGGCTGGCCTAAATAATACTCAAATATTTGTTTGTCAATATTCATTTCTGTTTGTCCTTTTTAAGCCACAAAATTGTTGCCTAAACTACAATAAGCTTCATCAACAAAAGCCTTTACAAAGAACAGTGGTTGTTAATACATGGAAAAAAATAATCAGTTTAGCTGAATACATCATAAAGTCAGGTAGCCACATCACCTTGCCTCACAGTGCAACAAACTGCACTGCTTTCCAAGTGGCCACTGAAGCTAAAATAGCAGAGATGTCTAAGGCGCACTTAGGGGGCACTTCATAAGAGTTTGGTATACCAAGCAAGAGCAAAAGGTTAGACAGTGCACGTTTTATGCAAGGAACGCATTCTCTGACTCAGCTCTGTCATGTAACTGCTTCAGCAGATTTGCTTATTTGGACGAAGTCACAATCACAAGTTACCGCTGTATTAGAGAAGAGCAATATCAGTCTCCTCAGACAATACAGCACATTAGCAGAAGCACAACAAGATTGTTAAATTTGTGAATTATTATGAATAGTAAATTATTTTAAATGAAGCTCAGAGCACTATAATAATGGACTCGACCATATCATTATAGTAATTACTTTATTGTGTTAATATTGTGTGAAAACCAAACTGCAAACCCAATATCTTGAATCAAATCAGACAGTGGGCTCAGTGTATCGTTACACCCTGAGAGAGAGAGAGAGAGAGAGAGAGAGAGAGAGAGAGAGAGAGAGAGAGAGAGAGAGAGAGAGTAAAATCTAACCTTTCACAAATATGTCACCACATTGTTACTATGACTACTGCAGCAGCCACTTCCAAAATTAAAAGTGAACTCTGTACGTTATCAGGATTTGGAAACATGACAACGTCCAGAAGAATATTTTGTAATATCAGTTGTGCTTCAGACCCCCACAAGCAGAGGAATCTGATGAATAAGGGAATGTGTAAAGAAAATTCAAAGAGAACTCAGTTAAAACGTCTGTCTTCAGAGGATACAAGTAATTTATCTACTTATGTAGTCATATTCTCATCATCCTGATTTTGCATTTGACGTTAATATGTAAAGACACAAGACGTGGTCATACTAAACCCAACAGTGCTAACTTTTAAAATGATCATTTCAGTTTTCACAGAGTGACACGCAGCAGGAATCATCAGCAAGGTTTTCTTCTCCTCATTCAATAATACTACTTTTCCAATTTTAATAAAAATGTGCAGCTTTAACAGAAGCCGTGAGTCTGCCTAAAGGAACATCTGTCAAAAAGGGAAAAAAGGAAATTCATACAATATACTGTACTATTTAGTGCGACCAGAAAGGTAAGACAATAGCATCCACTAGCCACCTATGAATCTTGAAAAGCAGCAGTTCTCAACCTTTTTTTTAATTCTTAAATCCAATTTGAGCTCCTGTGTCACCCCCTTTATTCCCCTGCCCCACTCATTAACTTCACTTAACACACCAGGACCTTGTCTTGTCCATTTGTGAGTGTTCTCTGTAGCTAACGCGAACCTGCACATACAGGAGACATGGCCAAGTTCTACTACATCACAGACAACTCATTAAGGGAGCGCAATATGGCTGTGATCTCCTCATATTTCATTCTAATAATGTTTAAAAACAGCTCTGATTTTTTAACAAGTACCATTGTTACATATTGCTGAACTAGGTGTAATAATAAATATGAACTTACTAAGTAGAGAGACAGTTTGAGATTTTTGGCAGCCTCCTTAATGCCCTGCCGCATGCACCAGTTTGAGACCCAGTGCTGTTTACAGCCCTAGGGTTTTCAAGTGAAGTACTAACATACGTGTCCGTCAGAAACTCGAAAGCACTATCCAAAAGGATGGTGTAGTGACAGTTGCACACCTAAAGAAAAACAACTCCGTCATAACATTATGCCCTTTCCAGTGTCATATTTTTAAGGTTAACGTGAATCGGAGATCACACTTTTCCTTCTGTTCCATGATGTATTTGTGAGTGAAAGTATCACAGTGTCACAGACGGTCTCAGAGTTGAATGTTTTCGTGTGATGACAGGTACAGGGTTGAAACTGGGGGGAGGGGAAAACAACAGTACTGGTCAATATTTTTACCTGACCACTGGTACACAGAGGTTTTTTAACACTCAGATGTCCTCTGAGGCAAGTAAAAGGCACTGAACTTGGATTACAGATTTAATATTACAGGAAAACAAAAACGGTGTTCTTAAATTGCATGGTATACCAAATGATGCTTGACATGACCAGAAGCAGTAAGACAAAAAAAGCCAAATTTCCCTGACTTCAAATGGCACTGCAGACGTGCAGAGGAGCTCATTACAGAAGACTGTCGTGTACCTGTTCTACATACACAGCCAAAACATATTCATATTGGTGTAGGTGCAGCCCGGTGTAAAGACGCTAGTCTTCTGAATCCCAGTGAGCTCGCGCTCGACCTAATCAGCTTTGTCCAGAGCAAGAAAACAAAAGGAAAGCATTTAAATTTGAGCACGCGCAAAGAATTCCGCCCGTTTAACAAACAAAACGAGCATCAGTTGTTCTGTAAATAATACAAAAAACATGATGGCTATTTAGAGGATATCATGAGGCAGCACAGAGCTGGCTGGTCAGTTCAGTCGGTTACGCAATGTCAACACAGTGGGATGAGGAATGCAGCGCACGTCAGAGCACTGTAAGCGGTGAATGCGCTTACAAGGAGTACCCAGCTCAGTGTTAAACCGATTACTCGCGTCAGCCGCGTTTTCTTTATCATATCGCCACATACATACAAGCAGGTTTACTGAAGTGAATGTCAGTGAAATATTACGCCTTCATCGTCTGCCGGACTAATAATGACAATCTCAATGCCAAGATCAGGCGTGTGAGAGAAGCAGGGAGTGCCGTTGCAACAGGAGTCCATGAGCTTATTGTTGAACGCGAACAGCGCACAGCTTTCGCATATCTGACAGTCATGATGGCAATAATTACTGAGGGTTTCACAGATGAAATTTTAAGCAGCTTAACTTGATTTTTTATTACCAAGGCGAGCTGGTGCCAAACAACTCAACCTTTCAACGCATGGAGAGGGTCACGTTATGCACATTTTGGCTGAATAAAAAATAAATAACGTGACCTGGCTATTGGGCCGGCATGTCAAACTCTGGCGTAACCTAGCCCAAACCAACGAACTCTGTATCTTAAAGTTTCAGAACTTTAAGTAATGCAAGTTACAATATTAGCAAGCTAGCTCACAAACAGAAAGTGCCTTATTAGCCGTGCTAGTCGGGAAAGGAATGTCATTTGAAACAAGAGGCTGGTGGCAAGAAGAACAGAAGCTATCTGGTGATAAACAACGGGTTTAACTAGCTGGCTTGACCACTTATCACAGTTCAAATTACACACTAACATGTCAAATGAAACGTCCGAGCAAAAACTGAGCAGCCAATCTGCTAACCTGCCGAACAGCTAGCTGTCCTCGCCATCCCTGTTTACAGCTGCCCAACGTTAGCCACTGCAATTAGCTAGCTAGCTTAGCTAGGCGTCTGCTGTATTAGCACGTCAGCTAACTGTTGGATCAAGATTTTCTCCGTCATTTTGACAAAGCTGACAGCGTAAACACACAAGCACAAAATGTGTTTAGTTACGCGGGCACCCTTACCTGTCCAAACGGCCAGTTTTTTTGAGAAGAGCAGGACTCCGGACAGAAGAAATCTTAGCTAGGCTGCTAACTTGGCTATCTGGCTAACTAGCCCACACAGCTGTGCTGGGGGAGGGACAGGGTGAAAGCAGCTGGGCGCTGAGAGAGTGGAGCACAGATTTGGACTCAAATCTGGACGTGTTTATTCCTTCAGGACCGCGACAGTCCCTGTGGCATTGCCGAGTCGTTTGATTTAGATTATCCGGAACCGTTAGTGTTGGTTATGTCTGCAGGTTGGTGATTCATAAGCAAATATGACGAGCAGCTGAGGCCCAAAGCCTGGCCAATGAATGTTATAGCTTTAAAAGCTAACTCCCCACTCCCAGTCACTTCCAAAAGATGGCGGCGGGTAGTTTTCACCTCCTCTCCTCCGTGACAAACACGAGTGAAACTGAGGCTAGCTCTCTAACAACACCGTCATAAACTCTCTGAAACCATCCAAACGGCGCTGCCGCGATCCACGGAGGCTGAAGTCGCCCTGGCCATACGAGTTCTTCGTGCGTGGCGAATGTGTGAATGCTGTCTGTGGCCGGGCAGTGATTTCCACAGCCTTCCTCACTTTCTCTGCCTGCAGTGCCGTCTCCCACCGCCAGGGACGAAACCCAAGAAGCGGCGCTGATGAGCGGAGACTACGGCGCGCTCGGTCGGCGCTGATTCCGCCCGCAGATCTTTAAGTGACCGTCTGCCGGAGGTTCTCCGCGAATATGACGTGTAGATCGGCGGGTGTGCTCGGTCACGCTCTTCTAGCCCTGCAGGGCGGAGACTCGGTAGGAGCAGCAAACTGAGTTCACCTTCGCTACAGAGAGTTGTGCGCCTCAGCGCGCTGGAAAATCAAGTTGTTGTTTTGATGTTTCAGTTGATAAAGTCACATTAACCCATTCATGTCCAACAGGTACATTAAATATGATGAAGAAAATCCCACAGAACGTGTTCTGGTTGTTCTGAAGTGACTATGTTGTATAGTTTTATCTTCAATGAACAATCATATCTATTTGATTTTGGCGTCATTTTCGTACTTTCATTCATAACCAGATTTGGACTTTCTATAGTTTGGATGAAGTCAGTAGTCCCATCTGATGAAACAGCTCAATACGAGAAGTGATAAAACTCACTTTTTATCCATGTGGTGCGACAGATTGAAATGTCTCTTCAGATATGTGCTCAGAAAGATTAAGAGAACGTAAGTCCCAGTAGAAATGTCAAATGTCAGCTATGAACATGAATGGGTTAATTATTCCAGCTTTTAGAACCTTCTCAGTAACGCAGCTTTAGGTCCGGAATAATGTTGTGGTGTCGGTGGTGAAGAGGAACCAGAGGATGCCATTACTTCTACTCAAGGAAATTCTCCTTTATTGAACGAACCAGAAAAGTAGGGCTGAATGATTTGGGGAAAATGGCATAGCATTATAGCATTCCTGGTATTTATTTGATTTATATTAAGTTGAAGCCCCCCAGGCAATCAGGAAAAGCCCCCTTTAGCATATTTCCACAGATGTATTAATTACTTAGAATTTCATCCTAAAGACTCAATGACGACCCAACTTTTTATCTTTCTGGAGATGAGTTTGGTGCTTAACTTATTGACTACTAGATAACAAGGTCAACAACCTGAATGGAGTACAAATATGTCTTATATATGCATGTTATGACTCATGAATGCAGTGGTTCTATCTGATGCAATAAAAGAAGAGACACAAAGTCACTCTAGGCAACCATTAACAGCCAGAGAAAACGTGAGAACATCTCAGATTACTGTTCATTTAAGGGTCAGAGACCTCAGTGTTGATGACTTTTTGTGCAGAATCTTTATTCTTAGATGATCTAATGATCGCTTCTAGCAACATGCTTGTGTCAAGTGTTATAATGCCATAATTACTAAAGCAAACTCAACATCTTTGTGCTTTCTTCAGGAACTGATCACAGTCATCTTAGTCAATTCAAGCTTTAGACTCGCATGTCCATTGGCTAGTTTTGACAAGTGCACCTAGTTCCTTAAATCAGGTGCAGTAATACATCGTTACTTAATATGGTTACTGTGATGAAAAATTACATACACATGGAACATATTCAACTTCTTAAAAATCCCAGACTTGTTACATGCAAGGCATATTATTCTGTAACTACAGGGATTTGGGACAATGCAAACTGGTAGGACTATTCTTACGTTATAGGGGTGTGTAATAAAACTTTGAAGCCGCCAGCAGGCCCTGGCCCTTTAAGAAGTTAAAGTGATGTCTAGAAGCAAAGCAGTTCCAAACTGAAATAAAATGGAAACGTCCATATCAAAATATCCCAATTTAATAAGAAAAACATTTGAGATTTTAATTTTGATAAGCCAGTACTTATGTATCCACTTGGAGAATTTACAAAAATGAACAGAGATGCGTCAGACAAGTATGAGATTAGCCAAATCTTAACTTTAAAGGAGTGGACTACATCAGTATTTAAATTCCTAATCTCTGTCTGCTGCTTCAGTATCTTATGGTCAGTTTCCACTAACAAGAATTTCTGTATAGACAGAAAAAAAAACAGAAAGCCTGTTCTCTCAAAACAGACATTCTGATTTATTTACTCCATAAGAAGTCAAAGTTGTTGTTGGTTATATGCTACAGATGGAGATCTGGCTGAAAAATGCTGAAGTATCCCTTGAAGAACATACCAAGCGGATTCCAGATCGACAGCAACAGGCAGCTCTTCCTTTTCTGCCTTTGTAGGACAAAATAATAACTGGAGTTAAGGTTATGATCTTGACCTTTGTCACCTTGTTAAACTTTTTGTTCAGCAAAGATTTTTACTGTTTCACATTCTCCTGTGATTATCTCTGAGGAGGATGTCAGCATAGTAAGGGTGTGTTTCTTCTGGTGCACAGCAGGGCAGGAGAAATTCAATGAGTTATGACAAAGCAGGTTAAAGGGGAATGACCTAATGACCATGTATCATTTGATGTTACCAAGAAACAGATTAATATAACTTATACCTCTGTACATCCAATAGTTAGGAGGTACTGAAATATATACTTAAAAGTGACTGTTTTTTGTGACTTTGATGCTTTACCAGTCACGCCATTGATTTAAATGTTTGGTTTAGTCACTTGAGTTGGGATGAAACCATTGAATTCTGCCTAAATCTATCAAACTCAATGCCATTTCTACTGTCTGCGAATGTTTGTATAGCTAAGAGCAACAGACACTGACTCCACAGGTCAAGGTCAACTGATGAAAAATCAACACAAGGAAAGGACATGCCTGGTGTTTTCTCTAAAACATATCCTTGAAACTGTAGAAAGAATCACTGGTGAGAAATGCCACGATATCAAACTCAAATAAAAACGGACCCTGTGCTGGTCAACCAGATAGGTTGGTCTACCAGCTTAACTAGTTTGAGCGAATCAAGCTGTTTTTTGTTGTTGTTGTTGTTAAAATGTCTGCAAAGGTAACAAATGTGAAAATGCCATCCAAGGAATGTTTTTCTACAAAACATATTAACAATAAGAACAACAAACAAAAGCATGAGTGTATCAAATCTTGAAAACATGTCTTACCAAACAGCAGTCAACAGTCCCATCCTAAATCACGATTCAACAAAACCCACTCATGGAGAGACCTCTGATGAGTCTAGAACCTCCATCTCCCAAAGGTTACATCGGATGGTTTAGCTCAGGCGTGCACAACTCTGGTCCTGGAGGGCCAGTGTCCAGTAGAATTTGGTGATTTAACTGATAAAACACACTCGATTCCACTCTCCAGTTACATAACCGGTTTAGTGGGTGTAATTGCATAGTAATAACCAAACCACCCTCAGGGGCCAGAGTTGTGCATTTCTGGTGTAGCTAGTTGACCAGCTTGACCATGGTAATCAACCAATATGACCAACTTGGCGAAAGCTGATTGACCAGTTTGACCAAGATGAAAAGTTGAAAAGCTTAATAATGGCCAATGTTTCTTCCTTCACATAACTGCTGGGATTTGTTGTAAGTGTTCAGTAGGAATTGGTAGCACACGACAGAATATCTACCCTTTATGTTCAAAGTTCATGTCTTGGACTGTGAGTCACCTGACTGAAATATTAACCAAGGGCTTTAAAACAAAGTGACCAACACAAATCTAACTAAACATCCCTCTACATTTCTTTTCAACGTAACCTTTTGTGGCGGATCGTTTCATGTAAAAAGACATGAAGCTGAAGTCACTCTCCGTTAAGATTTGGAGCCCCAGAGAAAGTGACGTGTGTCATTTTATTGGAAGTGACACTGATTTCCCCGTCCGCCTCCCACTAAGCTCCGCCTCGTGTGCCACGATTGGCTAGTCGTCAGAAGTGGGCAAGCACTTGATTTAAATGTTCGGTTTAGTCATTTGAGTGGGGATGAAACCATTGAACTCTGCCTAAATCTATCAAACTCAATGCCATGTTTGCATAGCTAAGAGCAACAGACACTGACTGCACAGGTCAAGGGGAACTGATGAAAAATCCGTTTTTTGAACATAAAGGGGAGATCTTCTGTCGTGTGCTACCAATTCCTACTGAACACTTAAAACAAATCCCAGCAGTATGTGAAGGAAGAAACATAACATTGGCCATTATTAAGCTTTTCAACTTTTCATCTTGGTCAAACTGGTCAATCAGCTTCGCCAAGTTGGTCATATTGGTCGATATCATTTTAATTTTGACTAAACGCATCAAAAAAGAGAAGAATAGCACCGTAAATGCTGCATACACTGAGAATGTCCACTAACAGTGCGTAGTTTTTTGACCTGATCACGTTGTACATGTTCAGGTTGGTTTCTGGATAGGTATATGCTGAGTATGGCTTAATGCTATTGGACAATTCTTAGTTCCACCCTCGAGAGATGCAGCCAATCGGTGCGCAGGAGGCGGGTTTCCGCAAAACGGGTGGGAATAACGCTAAAATAGGAGCAGGTTCCTCTGATTTTGCTGGCCATCCAGCAAACGAGCTCATCACATTTTTCACTCTCAGAGGTGAGGTTCACATTCAGCGCTGGGAAGCTTCCATCCTCGACCTGTCAGCTGAATTCATCAAATCTCGGGAATCTACACTTCACTCCAAGCACTTCTTTTTTCAACTGAGAGGGGATTTAGTCACTCGTTGAAATGGATGATTTGAACGGAACTATCGATCCAAGATGTTTAGGGGATCGTCCGCTGACTATGGAGGTCATTAATTGTAAGTGACCCATTAAGTTGTTCTTATCTTAGCATTTGCTTTAATGAATAATAAGACTGCAGGACATATCACTCCAGGTTTTGAGCAAAGATTACATTTGATGATGGAACCAAGTTCACCTGGTTTTATTGTCTTGCACTGTAATTTTAATTATAGGTGCTATAAATGTAGCTTTCAGTGTAAGTAAAGTAGGTGCTCATACTCACAGATCATAATGTAAAGGAAAAAAATTAGCCTGTTCTTCTGTAATGAAGAACATTTGGAGAGATTCTTGAATGACATTATATAAAATTTGATGAATGGAGTCGAATTCAAATTTGCCATAGACGTGTGCTCAAAGTGTAAGTGAAGTTACTGAAGCTATCTAATCATGTTCTGTAATGTACATGTACCAGGACTCTCTGATGTTCTGAATTTATCACAAAGCCCGTGTATGTTCCTGTTCTCTGATAATACACAGAGAATTTGAGGACACAGCAAATTTCACAGTGAGTTCAAATTTGAGTGCTGGGTCATTTTTACGTACAGAGTGTTAATCAAACACAGAGAGTGGTATTTTACGGAGTGTAAACATATCACTCTCACAAGGAGGTGATTAAACCTGAAGGTGACGGTAAAAGTCGACCACACTGTATCACTGAATGCAGGTTCCTTTCAGTTTTCTTAGTGTCTGTTAATTAACTTTTGTAGTGTTTTTTTTAATTATGATTACCGTTTTTTAATCCCCACTGTGGTTGTGTTTTAGTTGTCGTTTAACTACAGTCTTCAGCAGACTTCATGAGCACCTCATACTCCAGGATCTCCTAAGAGTGATCATCCATCTCAGAACGGATTGATCACTAATATGTTGTGGCACTCAGGGCTTCTCATTGGCTTGTGCGCCATGTCATCTGGTCCTTGATCCAGCCAGCATGCTTAAGTGCTATATGCTTTATGGATGTACATGTTTGTCTGTCAGCAATGTTTTTGGTCATGCCTCATTTATTTCTGTTGAGTGTTCATTTAAGACAGTGTTAAGTGTCAATACTGTTGAGTACACATTTAAAGCAACGTTAAACTTCGACACTGTTAAATGCACATTTAAAGCACGTTTAACTTCGACACTGTTAAATGCACATTTAAAGCAACGTTAAACTTCGACACTGTTAAATGCACATTTAAAGCAACGTTAAACTTCGACACTGTTAAATGCACATTTAAAGCACGTTAAACTTTGACACTGTTAAATGCACATTTAAAGCACGTTCAACTTCGACACTGTTAAATGCACATTTAAAGCACGTTTAACTTCGACACTGTTAAATGCACATTTAAAGCAACGTTAAACTTCGACACTGTTAAATGCACATTTAAAGCAACGTTAAACTTCGACACTGTTAAATGCACATTTAAAGCAACGTTAAACTTTGACACTGTTAAATGCACATTTAAAGCAACGTTAAACTTTGACACTGTTAAATGCACATTTAAAGCAACGTTAAACTTTGACACTGTTAAATGCACATTTAAAGCAACGTTAAACTTCGACACTGTTAAATGCACATTTAAAGCAACGTTCAACTTCGACACTGTTAAATGCACATTTAAAGCAACGTTAAACTTCGACACTGTTAAATGCACATTTAAAGCAACGTTAAACTTCGACACTGTTAAATGCACATTTAAAGCAACGTTAAACTTCGACACTGTTAAATGCACATTTAAAGCAACGTTAAACTTTGACACTGTTAAATGCACATTTAAAGCACGTTTAACTTCGACACTGTTAAATGCACATTTAAAGCAACGTTAAACTTCGACACTGTTAAATGCACATTTAAAGCAACGTTAAACTTCGACACTGTTAAATGCACATTTAAAGCAACGTTAAACTTCGACACTGTTAAATGCACATTTAAAGCACGTTAAACTCCGACACTGTTAAATGTACATTTAAAGCAACATTAAACTTCGACACTGTTAAATGCACATTTAAAGCACATTAAACTTCGACACTGTTAAATGTACATTTAAAGCAACATTAAACTTCGACACTGTTAAATGCACATTTAAAGCACGTTAAACTTCGACACTGTTAAATGCACATTTAAAGCACGTTAAACTTCGACACTGTTAAATGCACATTTAAAGCACGTTTAACTTCGACACTGTTAAATGCACATTTAAAGCAACGTTAAACTTCGACACTGTTAAATGCACATTTAAAGCAACGTTAAACTTCGACACTGTTAAATGCACATTTAAAGCAACGTTAAACTTCGACACTGTTAAATGCACATTTAAAGCACGTTCAACTTCGACACTGTTAAATGCACATTTGAAGCAACGTTAAACTTCGACACTGTTAAATGCACATTTAAAGCAACGTTAAACTTCGACACTGTTAAATGCACATTTAAAGCAACGTTAAACTTCGACACTGTTAAATGCACATTTAAAGCAACGTTCAACTTCGACACTGTTAAATGCACATTTAAAGCAACGTTAAACTTCGTCACTGTTAAATGCACATTTAAAGCAACGTTCAACTTCGACACTGTTAAATGCACATTTAAAGCAACGTTAAACTTCAACACTGTTAAATGCACATTTAAAGCAACGTTCAACTTCGACACTGTTAAATGCACATTTAAAGCAACGTTAAACTTCGACACTGTTAAATGCACATTTAAAGCAACGTTAAACTTCGACACTGTTAAATGCACATTTAAAGCAACGTTAAACTTCGACACTGTTAAATGCACATTTAAAGCAACGTTAAACTTCGACACTGTTAAATGCACATTTAAAGCAATGTTAAACTTCGTCACTGTTAAATGCACATTTAAAGCACGTTAAACTTCGACACTGTTAAATGCACATTTAAAGCACGTTAAACTCCGACACTGTTAAATGCACATTTAAAGCAACGTTAAACTTCGACACTGTTAAATGCACATTTAAAGCAACGTTAAACTTCGTCACTGTTAAATGCACATTTAAAGCAACGTTAAACTTCAACACTGTTAAATGCACATTTAAAGCAACGTTAAACTTCAACACTGTTAAATGCACATTTAAAGCAACGTTCAACTTCGTCACTGTTAAATGCACATTTAAAGCAACGTTAAACTTCGACACTGTTAAATGCACATTTAAAGCAACGTTCAACTTCGACACTGTTGAGTGTTGAGTTTAGTGTCTATAAGATCAGCATACTTTTTACTATCTAAATGCCTCATTTAAAAACTATTTTATAAGTTATTAAAAATTAAACTTATATTAAATCTCAATATTTGAAAGCTTTATAGAAAAAATAAAAAGGAATGTACATTGAACATTAAAAAAAACAGAAAAAAACATTATTTTCACATGCTGAATTTATGGGTTTGGGACAGCCCGATAGAAAGTATCCTATAAATGATGATTTGTATATATTTAGTTTATTACTATCTCTGTTAGTGTTGTTGGTTTAAATCAAACGTATAATAATCCTTGTAAATATCTAAGGTCTGAATATGTCACAGTTTTTAAAATAGTTTAAATATTTACTGTGGGACTGTGGGACACTCCTTGATGGTTGCCACCCTGGAAGGTTATTGTGTGACCTTATGGTCAGCAATCAAAGGACCAAACCAACAATGCAGGGAGTTGACCACCTCAGATCAGCAGATAGGACCAACAATGGAGGGAGCTGACCATCCTCAGGTCAGAAGATAGAAACTTAATTTCTCTCAGACTGCAGTTTGAACTAAATTGGTAGAATTTGTTAAAGAGTAGTGTTAATGGACTCTGTGGACTCCTATGTTTGTGTTGCTTGCTGCAGTTTTTCACTCAATTAACTTTTTACACTGAGCATCATTAAAGCCTCGCACTTAGGTCTGGGTAATGTCTTCTCTGGTGAGGTAATGCTTGGCAACTGACACAATGTGTATGTTCAGCAGGACTGTCTGTGCAGTTCATGAAGATCTTGCTTTTGAGTAGAATTTATGTACACACTGTGCGACTTAATTATAATTTTATTGTCAAAATTCATAATACAACTCTAGTAACACCTACTATTTCTTGTGCAATCATTTAATTTGAATAAATCCTACACAGAGAAGAGTCTTGTGCCCAAAAAGCCTCTCAGCATTCCTAGACGTTTTGTTGGATTCTGTTCATTCAAATTTATTAATCTAATTCTATGTGCAACCTGTTATTTTTGTGTTCCAGCACACTCTGATGTCTAAATGCATTTATGTTTGTTTTATTTTCACCATGATGGTGTTTTTACAGTTTATTCTGGAGCTGTGAGTTCTAACAGAATGACAAGTATGCTAATAGAGTTCTCACAAATGAGTGATCCTAGTCTGATCTAAACCATTTATTCCTTACTGTAAAGAACAGTCGATTTAAAAGCATGGGGCTGTTTAGTTGATGCCAATACATACACAAACAAGGGTATTTGATTCAAGAAAAAGTAAAGCAAGGCCAGATCAGTGGAAAGTATTTAAAATGACTGTGCTGTTTGAGTCGGAATCACTGAAAATGAGAAAGTAACTGTGACTCATATATAAAGTTATTTAGACTTGAACCTGTCAAGTGATTTTTTCAAGGCAATAAGTTTGCATAATGTTTTCAAGTAAATGAACTAATTTAAGTTAACAGGGTATGTATAAAATAATCAACAATTCTATCTCTCTCTCTCTCTCTCTCTCCCTCTCTCGCTCTCTCTCTTTCAGACCTAAGTGTGTTCGGGATCACTCTGTACACCATCCTCACATTCATGACCTTGGTGTCGATTATAGTGTTTTTAGAGATGTGTGTGTACATCTACAAAAAAGTGCCCTACCCAAAGAAGACCAACATCGTATGGGTCATTGGAGCTGCACCAGTAAGAGTTCATGCACCAACCTTGTACATAATCCTCATATAAATACCATGGCGACCACAATGTAAACATTCTTTACCAATTTACGTTTTTTCTAGAACATATACATTATGTGAAAGTTCTTTTCATGTTAATGTTCTAGGAAGAATTCTTAATCCATTAAAAGCAGGGGCTTATCATATACTAAGGCTTATTATTCAGTAACTACAGAGACTTTAATGCAAACTGGCTGAGCTGTTCTATACTTTGGGCCCAACCGTGGACCCTGGCCATTCACAGGGGTGAATTGGTAAAGGACATTTACATTATGGGAAGGCTTTTAAAACCTTTACAAGGTTTCTCATACTCATCCATCTGGTTCTTTTGGGAAACAATTGGGCTTGTTTGAGCATCACTTAAAGTACCTTTGTGGCACATTTATTTTTAAGGTTTCACAAAATTGTCATGAAATTGTTTCTGAATGCTGATGATGCCACAAACCCAAGAGAAGGTAACTGAACTTGCTTAGCTCTGTCACGCATTTGGAGCCTTCTATGGAGGAAAGAATGCTCTGGGAGATCAGGTGACGGAACTGTCGCATTCAAACTCCAATTCCTAGAATACTCAGGAATCCCACGTGACCTCCAACTTGCACCAACGCTCCTATCAGCGGTCTCAGTCTCCTGACTATTGATATGATTCACCTGTGTTTGTGATCCCATAATCCTTAGCATAGATCCTTAGCATAGAGTAGATACACCCGGCCTTTAGATAAAATCATTGCGAAGTATTGTTTCTCTGAGAGTACTGAGCGCTTCCTATTGTTCTGTTTGATCTTATGTGTTTTGACCTTTTGCCATCTTTGATGAGTAGATCAGATCTACTTGAGAGTCATCAGCGGAAGACCTAACGCAAAAAAATTGAGCCCCACTGATTTTTCAAAATTACTGCATAATTCAGTTGTTGAGTTGTAAACAAAGTCATTCAGAGTATTCTGATGGATCATTGTGGAGAAACATATGAACTCAGATTTCTTTACAGTGGTAGTGAAAGGAACCAGGGGTCTCAGTGTCTACAGCACAAATATAGCCATTTTATTTACTATACAAAATATGTTTGCCATATCGCCCATACCTGCCAATGCGTGACTAGACTAGAGCCAGAACAACAAAACCTATATATTTTAATGATGTTTTATTCTCACTGTCAACTTGTGCAATAGAAACCAAGACACCTGGATCTATGTCTAGCTTCATATTATGTTTGGCATGCTGATGCTGTTGTTCCTGCCCCTTGCAGGTCATTTCCACCATGTGCTGCCTTGGACTGTGGATCCCAAGAGCCACTTTGTTCACAGATATGACGTCTAACTCGTAAGAAATTCTTTAGAATCACTGTGAATGTCATGAAGACAAGGTCACTGACGTATGACATATAATAAGTAATGACCAGGGACAGTATAACAGACTTTCTTTTAAATATTACACCAGGTCACTGTATGTGTGTGTGTGCGTGTGCAGAATGATGTAACACCCCGTCTTTTCCCTCTCTCTCTCTCTCTCTCTCTCTCTCTCTTTCTCTCTTTCTCTCTCTGTAGATACTTTGCTATCGTAATTTACAAGTTTCTAATCCTCTTGTTCGAGGAGTGTGGGGGTGAAGAGGCCTTTCTGAGGTACTCTGAGAAGAAGACGATCAAGGTTAGCACTGGACCCTGCTGCTGCTGTTGCCCCTGCCTGCCCCCAGTGTCTATTACACGGTAAACCCACTCTGGTGCAAGCATAGACCTGTATACAGCAACTGTGTGCACACAGGTCTAAAGTTTTTTTTAAATGACATTTTCATAGCAATGAAAATATATTCTGTTAACATGGATATAACATATAATGTATCAATATAACAAATCAACATATCAAATCATGGAACCCAAAAAATAATTTAGATTTTCAATGACAGGGTGTCACACCCCTTTACATACTGTCGATGTCTGAACAAAGAAAAGCAAGTATGTCCAGGAGAAAGCAACAACATTCTTTACCTAGAAGCAGTGTGTAATGTCTAGTGATGAGGTTACAACTTGCAACCAACTCAAATCCCCCTCCCCATTTCTCCCCCTCCCCTTCCAACAATGGCCATCGCCATCAGCTCAATTATTTCGCTTGTAAGTGTTTGCTTCTTTGGCGGTGAGGCTTCAGCCTACCATGCTTTTTCTTGGCTAAATAATAAGTAGGATCCTCTACTTGTCAAAATTTGGATTCTCAAACTCTCACAACACAAAATTCATCCTGCCAAGCAAGCACATTTCATTAGTACAGCATAGTAGCTCAGTGTTTTAATGTGTTTCTGATGTTAATTCAGTACAGACGCAACCTAATATCACTACGTCCGCATGATAAGTTGATTTAGGCAATCAAAATATCCTATTCTTTTAATGTTGGTAATATTTTCTTATAAGGACAATCGCCAGCTTCTTGTTTGAATTTTCCAAATAATACCTGCTCTGTAAGGGTGCTGAATATTGAAGAACGGGGTAAAAGGGGGCTAACAAAAGTATGCAGAGAAACAGATGGACTACAGTCTGTAATTGTAATTGTAGAACTACACAGTGGTAAAAGAACAACAAGTGGAGCTGATAAGATGGACAAAGACTGTGATGTTTTAATGTTAAATACTCATGTCCCCTGGTTTAGTTTAGGTTTTTATATGGACTGTATATACTAGGGCATAAAATATGTATTTTGAAACTTTCACAATGTTTACATACATAATTTAAAAAAAATCAAGAATATGATGTTTTCCATGATGATGTATCACTAATATCGTCTTCAGGCGCTTGCTGTTCTTGCTAAAGCTGGGGTCTCTGCAGTACGCCATTCTGAAGACCGTGTTCTCCATCTTCTCTATTGCATTATGGGCCAATGGAAACTTTGATGTTTCAACTGTACGTGAGCTTATTATGCCACACACACACACACGCACACACACACACACACACACACACACACACACACACACACACACACACACACACACACACACACACACACACACGATCTTAACCAAACAGTTAATGCTCTGGAGTGTGTAGGCTAAGAATAACGTGGGTATATTCTGAGTTAATTTAATCACTGTGTGAAACATTTTTTACTTTGGTCATGGTGCATCATATCGTGTCATTTAAAACACAAAACTCTTGTTTTCTATCTTGTTCACAAAACTCTTGTTTTCTAAGTATTTCACTGCCTCTAAAATGTACACAGTTAATGATCAAATCAGCTCTAAACCACTGACATTGGCAAATTATCCTTAACTAAACTACTCCATTTGTAATTACTTTTCATTTAGTAAGTAATAACTGATGCCTAATGAACAGTAAAGTAATATACACTGAATGAATAATTAACAGACTGACTCATTAACAGCATGATCTTAGTAACTCTTTATTGTCAGTAACACATTCAGGGGATTCATTAAGGTCTTGAAGATCATTCTAAATGCTTTATTCACTACACTCTAAGCTCATTATGAACTGTATTAGTACAACATTTTAAAAATCACTTATTGCACCATAAACACATGGTTAAGATCTTGTTACACAAATGATTGGACATGTAATCATCTCTATTTACATCTTTTTAGTAATATTCGGTTGCATTCTATCTCTGTAGGTTCTAGGGAGGATAAAGTGTGTTTGGAGATGAGTGCATTTCAACTCATATAAGCTAATAAGGCACTAACACTTCAAGATGTGCTTCATATTCTAAAGAAAAGTTTCACTCATCATTAATTAGAGGTTAAAGCACAAATAAACAGAGTGTCAATAAGTTAATTTGCATCCCAAGCTGTTTTGTGTTGATGTCATGGCTTTTTGGTAGCCAAAGTACAAGCTACTTAACCTACTTACATAACCAAATGTGGATAAACTGTACTCTTGTATTTAAGAGTTTTCAGTGCTTTTTGGAATCAAAATAGTGTGACAAGGTGCTGAATATATGATGCTAACTCACTTATTGAAACTCTGTCATAATCTTTTTAGGAACTATTTATTGATAGCGCTCTACACACTTTGTACACACCTTTAAGTATTAGTGGGACACACCTTAGTATTACTGACTTATTGAACTCTTATTATCTCTACAGCAATAAACTCCAGCAGTCACTTAATGCTACCTAGAACAAAATCCTGCCAATTATACACCATTAAGATGTGAATTTAGGTCATGTATTCGACGATATCCTAACAATGTGTTTATTCCAGTGAATAATAAAATTATTACTGACGTTCATACAACAGACCTCCAGTTATTTGGAGGGTGAAATGTGACAAAATAATAAATAAATATAATAGTAAATAGTATAGTAGTATAAAAATAGATAAATTAAATATAAAAGTAGGTTAGAAATGTACTTTACTTTTCTGTTACTCATTTTTTATTTATTTCTGTTTATATATTTATTGATTTATTTATTTGTTTATTTATCATTTTGGCCACACAACGATGTAGTAATACAGGACATTATGAATGAAGCATAGTGAATGAATCATTTAGAGGTGTCTAATTTGGGCTTTAGGGAACTAATAACAAGGCCTTAATAAAGCCCCAATATGTGCTCCTGAAGATAAAGTTTCGCCTTCATCTGAAAAGTGTGATTCTTAATGTGAAATACCCGAAAGGTTTTCTGGGAAAAAATAATATTAAGCAATAAGATCATGTTTGACCTCCTCCTCCTCCCAGCAACCCCATCTCTCACCAGGAGAAAATGCTTAGCTAGCTCAGAGACCTGCTCTGATTTTTGAACGGTCACTCCATTGCATTTCTCAGTGTCCACCCCAGGAAAATGCAAGAAATATGATAGCAGGTTTTGCAGGAAAGCTAGTCTAGGAATAAATGAGTGTTGTTCCTCCATAAATGTTATTTCAACATTTTCCTTTTGTGTTTATTCATTCACAGCTGAGTATATATGGAACTGCACTCTGGATAAACTTATTTGTAGGAGTGCTGACAATCATTGGCTTGTGGCCTATAGGAATCATGTTCATGCATGTACGCGACTCCCTGCGCCCCCTCAAGATCATGCCCAAGTATGCCATGTATCAGGTCAGTGTCAATGCAGACTGCCCACTGACAACACACGGGTGGGGTCAGTCTGCCTTTGTTTTCAAATTCAGATTAATATGCTGGTTACACATAGTGGTTGGTGAGCGTAGTGAATAATTCCTCTGCCCTCCATGCAGTTGGAGGTTCAAATCCTCACACCAATGTTTCTACATTTAGTGTAAAGCCTTCCCAGAAGAATAGAGGCAGTTACTACAGCCAAGGGGGCAGACTCCCTAATAAAACCCTTGATTTCCAAGAGAATGGATCAGCAGGTCTCTAGAATCTTTTGGACACATTATACATTATGTGTATATGATGTTAGATATAAATGATATTAGTTAACATTGTTTTGTTGCTTGACTAATATCAGGGGAATAAAAACTGCCACATTGTAGTCAATTAGGGTGAAGTCAAGGTGACAACAGCGACACCCGATGGACATTCATTTAACTGTCTGTCTTCAAGCAGTTAAAGCACAGTGCGTAAAGGGGAAATCCATTGATATTTCAAAATTGCTGCATAATTCAGTGGTTGAGATGTAAACAATGTAATCCAGAGTGGTTTATGTGAAGTGGTTCATTGTAGAGAAACTTCCTGATGTCTTCAGCACAAATATAGCTATTTTATTCACATCCAAAACCACCATATGTAATGTTGACGACAGTAAAATAGAGTTCAAAATAACTTTCTTTGCAGACTATATTACCTTACAATGCCTTGCACATACATCCTCTTACTTTGAAATGACAAAAGGAGTAAAACAAAGAAAGTTATTTTAATGAACTCAATATGTTATAAAAATTGCTATAGGCTTTAGATCATTGTCTTGTTGCAGGATCCATCCACACTTAATTTTCAGCTTTTGGATTGATTTTTAGGAGGCTTTGCTCTAAAATCTGTTGATGTTGGCCTGCATTCATGTTTCCTTCCACTACAGACCTCCAGTCCCTAATGCAGACATACACCTCCAAAACATCCCCACCACCATGATTTACTGTTCTTCTGCTCATAGGCACAGTCACTTATACTACGTTTCTTGCATTTCAGAATTATGGTATTCATGGTTGCTACTGGTGTGCCAAACACTTTTATATCCTGGTATATCCATCTCCAACTCTATGAAATGTTACTATTTATTTTTGAGGTTTTCTGACATCTGTTTTCCTGATCCCATCTTTGTTGCTCTCCGAAAACTGCTTGAGGCTGCTACTGAAGACCTGCCTACCTGCAAATTTGAACCACAAGCCTAGCCTAATACACCAGATGCCACTCATCAAGAATCAAGTGCTGGCAATGATTTTAAAGCTCAGACACCTAATTCTACAAAGTTAAATTGCTTGCTATTAAAGATGAATGGTGACTCAGACTGAGCTGTACTAACACGAAAGTCATAACAGGGGAAAAACACCTCTAAATGAGTATGTAATGTTATTTGGAAGATTAATGCTATAATAGGGGTACATTTTTAGATGTAGAAGATCAAACGTTTGAACTTAATTGTACTTCTCCACCATTTAAAAACCTTTTCAAAACTATCGCAAAACTATAAAAATGTCTCAGGCATCAGGCGGAACTTTTAGAGCTTTTTAGAGTTCCTATCTGGTTGCTTTCACCACCAGAGTGAACAAATCTGACTCAGTAAGTTTCTGTAAAGCAGGGTATTTCATACCAAACCACTCTGAATGACTTCATTTACACAAACAATTTATTGTGCTGAAATTTTGAAAATATTAATGACATTTAATGACAAGTCCATGATGTGAGCAGAATATCTGAACTTTGTTTCTGTGTGTTTTTAGCTGGTCTTTGTTCTGAGCCAGTTACAGGCGGCTATTATCAATATCCTGGCCGTTAATGGTGTCATTGCCTGCTCACCACCCTTCTCCTCCGTTGCCCGAGGATCTAGTGAGTCTCTCTCTCTTTCTGTCTCTCTCTCTCTTGCACTATAATAAATGGCTTGTCAGTTCAACCTAAAAAAATTGTTTTAATCAACTGAAATATTTCTTTGACTGAAAGAATCCTTCATTCAAAGTACTTATTTAATTAAAACTATTTTATTTATTTGTTACCACATGAAGTCTTTTTTTACGTTGAATTGATAAGCCAATTTTTATTAAAATACATGTTTTTTTATATATTTTTACTAATTTTATGACAAAGTGCCATCACTGCCCCCTAAGTGCTCCTGGCCCACTCCAGAGTATAGGCTGAAGGACCACCAGAGGGTTTGTGGCCCCATGGTTGAGAAACCCTTCTCTAAAATTAACAAAAAATGTTTAAAAAGGCAACAATTTTGATCACTTTGGATAAATCATTTTATAGTGCAGTGGCTAGTATTTCAGGAATCCACTGAGTGCTCTTTAGGCACGTTTCTATTAAACATCTCTTTCAGTGTGTTAAATAGTGTGGAATCTGATTAACACCAGTAATTTAACTAGTGTTAGATTACCTTTAATATGATTCTGTATGGAACGGTCTAAAATGGACACCACAGACTCTGACAATGTTTTGGTTGTATTATGTGCAGACTGCAGTGAATGAACTCAGCTCAGCTCAGAGTCTAATGCCATAATCTCTGTCACTCTGTAGCGTTTAGTCAGCAGCTGATGATTGTGGAGCTGTTCGTCATCACATTGGTGACCCGGATGCTGTACCGACGCATATATGAACCGGTCAACCTGGATCCCCATGAGAACGACAATGAGATGAACGTTAAGATCAGACTGTGCCCTAACTCAGTGGAGGAGCACACAGCCTGAGACAGAGAGAGAGAGAGAGAGGGAGAGAGAGAGAGATCTATTTATGAAATGTATCAATGCCTTTTTAAAATGCTTTGTTGAAAAAGTGTTATAGTGTATCAATATTTCTTATAGCAGTGCTATAAGTTTAAGCACAAGTCGTAAGTTCATATCTGCCTTACTTTTTTACATGTTCACTAGTTCAGCAAATTACTTTTATTATAGACTGATCACTTTATCGCTTGCCTTCCAGGCCTTCATTTCCAGAATTCAGAATATGAATACAGTTACCCTTTACATTATTTGAGAACACGTACCTTTAAAGGAAAATAACCTTTACAAGAAACACCACTAGTGTTTGTTTATTAACTATTTTGAAATCAACACAAGGTATGTAAAGACATGCAAAGAAAAACTCACAAAAACAGCTTATTTACAAACACTGTTCCTGCTAAAGCCTGAGTAGACTGATAAACCAATGTGATGATATTAATCTCAGTGTTACTGAGCTCTCCACTTTATATCAACTTAAAATTTTTTACAAGATTTTGTTATTGGGATATGGCAAATTGCTTGATTAGTTCACGAGAGGACAGTGGAATTAACAGTCAGTGGACTAAAGCAGGCAGTGAGAGCCAAAAATAACATTGAGAATTTTGCAGCTTCATTTAAATGAGTGAATTTAATGAATGGACCATGAAGAGAAGGATTACACGAAAAAAAATGACAACCGGCAACACTGAATTTTAACTTACTTACAGCACAGTTTTCCCATATGTCTCAACAATATTTATTCTAAATGTATGAATGCATTACTTCTTTATGTACTGTAATGGAATACATACCTGAATACATTTAGGATGGTGTATTCATTATTCAGCCATTCATCACTACTTTTTCTGTAAAGTATTCTGCCCAACTCTGCTAGAGACGCTCTGATATGGGAACTGTGGCCGATATCTGACATTTTTCGTGTACGTATCTGTCAATGCTTATGTATAATGTGTAGAAATTGGGACTAAAATCACCTTGATGGGTTACACAAGCGGTAAAATGAATAAAATGCTGATGTTTTAGCACAGTAGCCCAGCATCTACTAAACATTCTGGTCTTCCACTAAATACGTCATCAAATATCATTTTGAAATACCAGTCAAATCTGTCCAACACTGATATTTTTTAAGCAATCAGCTACTGATACTGATATTTTTCAGATATCATTGTGTATCTCTACCTCCAACCTTCCAGTATTCATTTTCAATTGACTTCAGGTTGTCATTATAAAACATATACACCAAGTATACAGTATCAGACCTCCAACATTGTTGATACACTGCCCTTCTTTTTACAGCATGGTTACCTGGTGTTTTGTGTTTATTTGGTTGTTTGTCCCTTTTTAAAACTTTTGAATAGGCAATAACCCCATTTAGGCATAAATTAACTGACCTATAGTCTCCCAAGTACTTTGTCAACAATCCTACAATGCTGTTGTCTCATAAAAACAAACTATAACAAACTTTTGTTTATAAATGTCACTGTTTTTAAAATATATATTGACTAGTTTCTATATTTGCTGTTGGCTTTTTATTTGAACACCCATCTATTGAAATTCCATTTCATGCACTGTAAAGGCACTGCAGCTGTTCATAATTAACACATGTCAGA
This sequence comes from Pygocentrus nattereri, assembly GCF_015220715.1. NCBI lineage: Eukaryota > Metazoa > Chordata > Actinopteri > Characiformes > Serrasalmidae > Pygocentrus > Pygocentrus nattereri. The sequence continues at coordinate 22,585,050 of NC_051226.1, read as the reverse complement.
TATATGTGTATCAGTTGCAGAGCACCAAATGCACTGCTGAATGACCAATGATCTACATATAGCTACAAACATGCTTCATAAGAGTACCACTCCCAACCTAGTCCATAAGTCAGTAACACCTAATTATAACAGCGACCTCCCTGTATCTGCCAAAGTCATAAACATATTGTGTCATAAAGCCACGTAGGGCATGACTAAGACCTTTCCATTTTGTGATAGCTTAAATGAGATCTAATTGAGGAAATACACAGTCAGACTTTGCTTAAGAGATTGCTTAATCATGTCAAGAATATTAGTGCTTTATCAACGGTTTCAAAATTCATAAGCCACACCTAGATCATGATTATGGGAAGCATTTATGGGAAACACATCTATTGGTGCTGATTACTTTATTTATCACCAAGAGAGGTGCTGAAAGTATTCAATGTTTAAGCTAAAACACTAGCAATACATAGTAATTGCAATGTAACTTCAAGGTACTTTCTAAGTGTTGAATATAACAGTCATATGGTCATATATGATCTAGCTCACACACACACACACACACACACACACAGTACTGTGCAAAGTTTTAGGCATCTAAGCACATTTTTAAACAATTTACCTCAGCAGTGAGTTTATCACAGTATACATTAGAATAAAGTCATATTCATAATTCAAATAAACATAAAAACAATAAAAAGTAACAAGAATTTCTTAGGTCCATATTTTCCCTTGAAACCTTCACAGCCACCACAGGGACTTGTTAATATCATCAATTACATCATGAGCACAATTTAATGAAGCACTGATTAGTCAAACCGGGAGTATATATATGTATATATAATATAATTATATATATATATATATTTATATATATATATATAAAAAAATATATATATATATATATATATATATATATATATATATATATATATATATATGTATGTATATATATAATCATTATTTGTTAATATTCTATCAATTGTTTATTCAAATATTAACACTTTTCTCAGCAAACACACTACACAAATAAATAGATTTTGAAAATGTGTTTGGGTGCCTAAGCCTTTTGCACAGTACTGTATATATATATATATATGTATATAGTTATAGTGGACTAGCATTAGGTTTAAAGTGGAGTTTCATATTATTATTTTAGCTGTAAGTCCAAAGTGGAGTTTCCTGAGTAATTCCACAAGATTGGTGTCACTTTGTTCAAGTTAAGAATCACACTGCATTGTTTCAGTTAAATATTACCAAAAAATTGAATTTCCACTTCATTAAGCATTTTTATGTTTTGGTGACAAATAACACCTCATCACACAGGACCTGTAACATGTGAGGTGGTGGAACAGTTCTCATACATACATATACATATATATACACACATTTCTGCAAATATTTTATTATATCTTTTCATGGGACGACACTATAGAAATGAAACGTGGATGTAACTCATAGTAGTCAGTGTAACGGGGAGCGAGGAGGTGGACGCATATGTGGAGATAAGAGACGTTTATTGTGGGCAAATCCAGGGTCATAGTCAAGATGGTCCAGGGTCATAGATCCAACATGGATAGATTGGGGGACAGACATGACAAACCAGAATAAAACAGAACGAACAACTGTACATAGACCAGTACAACCAACACAGAAGATAACCAACAACACGGCCACAGATGCCAACAAAGACCAGCAAAGACAAGGGGCAAATACAGGGCTTAAATACACATGGAAAACGAGGGACAGGTGGAAAACAGGTGGAGACAATCAGGGGCGGAGTCATGAAATGAGGGGGCTAAACCAAAACAAATGCACATGGGCTAAACCAAAACATGAACACATGGACAGGACTGGGAGGGGCCAATCGTGACAGTCAGTGTTAGGGGTGTGACGAGATCTCGTGTCACGCGAGATGTACCTCAGCGATATTTCTCGTCGCGTTAAAAATCTGTCTCGTGGGATTTGTGATCCAGCAAGCAGCCAGAATGACGACGGAAAATACAGGTATTACTATTGAAGATGCCCCCGCCACTTTCAAATCGTTTGTTTGGCAGCATTTTGGGTACCCGGCGGAAATGATAAATGGGAAGAGAGTGACTGATAAGACACGGACCATATGAAAACAATGCCGTACACCGCGGCTAATACGAGCACGATGCAGACATTTACAGCACCAGCACAGCACAGTACTCAAATCAACAACTGCACCTGTGAAGAAAACAAGCCAGACAACGCTGACTAACACATTCGGACCTCAACTTCCACAGTCAAGCGTCAGAGCCACAGCAATAACTAGAGACATTGGTGTTTTCATCGCAGCAGATATGAGGCCATTTTCTGTGGTAGAAAATCAAGGATTTCGGCGACTCCTTCACACACAGGAACCTAAGTACACCATCCCGTCACGCACGCATTTTACCCGTCTCAACTTGCCACAGCGTGCCTTTCTGTCCCTTTCTGTTCCAAGTGAGCGCATCTTTTCAACAGCAGGAGACACAGTCAATGCGCAAAGATCCCAACTGCTGCCAGAGAATGTGGACATGCTGATATTCTTAAAAAAGAACTTGCTATGTAGTTGCAGCAAATTGTCAGTGACATACTTGGTCAGGCTCTGTTTGCACTATTTGCACTCTGTATTGACAGAGAAGAACTTTTTGTTTTGCACATAATATTGTTTGCACTTGAAAAAAGGAGAAATATTTATTTTATTTATTTTAACTTTTATAAAATTTTATTTAAATTTCAATTTGTAGAGGAAGAAGGTTATTAAAGGTTCATGCTTACATCATGCATGTTAAGAGTTATAATAAAACATTTCAAAATGCATGTGCAACTCAGTCAAATAAAAGTCTGTTGTCCAGTCATATAATTTGTCATTTTAGTTTTCTTAAAATCTCGTCTCGTTCTCGTGAACCCAATATCGTGTCTCGTCTCGTCTTGTGAGCTGAGTGTATCGTCACATGCCTAGTCAGTGTACAGCTTGTATAGCAGTATAGATTTACTGTCTTCTGAAAAGAACTCAACACACAGCCATTAATGTCTAAATAGCTGGCAACACAAGTGAGTCCACCTCACAGTGAACATGTCCAAATTGTGCTCAAAGTGTCAATATTTTGTGTGACCACCAGTATTAACTAGCACTGCCTGAACCTTCTTAAGCATGGAATTCACCAGAGCTGCACAGGTTGCTACTGGAATCCTCTTCCACTCCTCCATGATGACATCACAGAGCTTGTGGATGCTAGACACCTTGCGCTCCTCTTCTTCCGCTTGAGGATGCCCCACAGGTGCCTGGTTGGGTTTAGGTCCGGAGATGTACTTAGCCAGTCCATCACCTTCTGCTGCATCAACTTCTGCAGCAATGCTGGCAGCACTCATACGTCTACTTTTTGGAGCCAACCTCTGGATATGACGCTGAATATGTGGACTTCTTTGGTCGACCCTGGCGAGGCCTGTTCCGAGTGGAACCTGTCCTGGAAAACCGCTGTATGACCTTAGCCACTGTGCTACAACTTAGTTTCAGGGTTTTAGCAATCTTCTTCTAGCCTAGGCTATCTTTGTAGAGAGCAACAATTCTATTCCTCACGTCCTCAGAGAGTTCTTTGCCATGAGGTGCCATGTTGAATATCCAGTGACCAATATGAGCGAATTGTATCCAAAACAGCAGATTTAACAGCCCTGCTCCCCTTTCACACCTGGAGTCACAATGACACCAGGGAGGGACAACGACGCAATTGGGCACAATTTGGATGTTTTCACTGTGTCGTGTACTCATTTTTGTTGCCATCTATTTAAACATTAATGGCTGTGTGTTGAGTTATTTTCAAAGGACAGTAAATCTATACTGCTATACAATCTGTACACTGACTACTTTCATTTACATCCAGGTTCAGTTACATCCTGTGGATCAGACACAGCAGTGCTGCTACAATTTTTAAACACCTCAGTGTCACTGCTGGACTGAGAAAAGTCCAGCAGCCAAAAAACAACGTCCTGTGGGCGGCATCCTGTGACCACTGATGAAGGACTAGAGGATGACCAACACAAACTGTGCAGCAGCAGATGAGCTACTGTCTCTGACTTTACATCTACAAGGTGGACTGACAAAGTAGAGTGGACAGTGAGTGGACACAGCATTAAAAAAATCCAGCAGCACTGCTGTGTCTGATCCACTCGTACCAGCACAACACACACTAACACACTAACACCACGTCAGTGTTACTGCAGTGAGAAAGATCCTCCACCCAAATAATACCTGCTCTGTGGTGGTCCTGACCATTGAAGAGCAGGATAAAAAGGGCCTGACAATGTATGCAGAGAAACAGATGGACTACAGTCTGTAAATGTAGAATTATGAAGTGCTCCTATATGGTAAGTGGAGCTGATAAAATGGACAATGAGTCTATAGTAGAGTTTCTTATAGCTGCAGTAGAATTATCTCTATAGTTTCAGTATAGTTTCTTATGATTAGTATAGCTGTGTAATAGCTGTATAATGGGGTCTATGTTGGATTAGAGGCTGTTGTGTGTGCTGACGGTTGATGTCTGTGTTTGGGGAAGGGCGCCCCCTGCTGGCCCAGAGCGGCACTTCACAAACACGCTGTTATGTCACGCGCAGAGGCTCAGACGAGCTCGTGAGATTAAATGTAATAAAGTAACTCTGCAGAGAAGAGGCGCCGAAATGGACACGAAGCTGGGAGCTCCTGCTTTTCCCGCGGACCGCGAGTGAACGGACGGGTCACTCGGTGGAAGCTGCACTTGTGTGGACAGTACGTTGCTGCCTCGGCTGTGTTTCGTAATCATGAAGTTGTTAAACCTCTTGCTGAAAGATATCACGCCCAAAATAGAGTACTACTCCAGGTTCTCGCCCTCGCCGATGTCCATCAAACAGTTCCTGGATTTCGGTGAGTTGTGTGTTCAGAAGTTTACCTCAGGCAGCTTCTGAGCCAGAGACACGCTGCGAGCCACTGTAGAGGCAGAAAGACTGCTGTAATGAAGAAACACGCGGTTTTACCGACAGGGGGGACACTTAGTGTTGACCAGAGGAATAAAGTGAACTCTTCCAGTCTGTTCACTAGTGTGCTCACTCTCAGAGCGGAATCCAGGCGTATTTTCTTGCTGAGTGGAGCTCTGCAGGTATAAACATGTCAGACGCTGAGGGGGGAGGAAAATTTAAGGGGAACTCCAACGATTTTTCAAAATTTCTACATCATGTAAACAAAGTCATTCCGAGTGGTTTGGTGTGAAATGCTCTGTACTGGAGAATCTTACTGAGTCAAAATTGTTCACAGTGGTGGTGATAGGAACCAGCCGTCGACCTCTTAAGACCTCCTTCACTAGAAGTTATTATGTGAACATAGCTATAAATGCACTACCTCAGACATTTTTGGTGATAATGTTTTGGCTGAAAAGTATTTTGATTCATTTTAATCCATTCATGGTGGAGGGGTACATGCAGGCTGCTGTAAGGCAAAACAGAAACCCAAAGAAAACAGATATATGACTATTTTACCATCATCAACATCACATATAAAAACTCAAGACATGCGTAGGTTCACTGGTGGTTTTAGACAGTAAATAGAATGGCTATACTTGTGTTTTAGATGACCGCTGGTTCCTATTACAAACACTGTAGAGAAATCTGAGTCTGCGAGTTTCTCTACAATGATCCATTTCACATCAAACCACCCTGAATGACTTTATTTACATCTCAAGGTCTGAATTATTGGGAAATTTGGAAAAAGTGGTGGTATTCCCCTTTAAGGGCACACTGCTGCACACAACTAAACTTGTTTGTCTGAGTCTTTCGGTCTTGCAGGTAAAATTGTTTATTGGAGCATGGGATAATGAAAGGGCTCAGTGTAGGGTTGGGGTGACTGAACAGCTGCCTGGAGGTTTCCAACATTATAGAAGGAGAATGGAATCATGTAACAAAGATATTCCTACTTTAAACACTGAACTGTAGTGAAACAGAAGCACAAGTTAAAACGTTTCAGTGTACCAAAGTCAGAAAAACAGCAGAAAATAGACGACCAAAAGCTACAGGTTCCAGCTTAAGTTGCACCTATAAAACCTCATGATACACATAAAACATGGTTCTTCAGAGGTTCTTTAGTAAAGACAGTCATTCAGTATAGAATTGTGAACCCTCAAAGCACCATTTGCATGATTAAATTCTTCTGTTTTAACAAGCCTGCCATTGTAACAGTAGAAGCTTTTTTGGTGCTATCTAGAACAATTTTCAATATAGAACCATATTCCACACCTTCTCCATCATTCTGAAGAACTGTTTCATCATGCATTTTCATTTTACGATGCAAATGGTTCTTGGAGTGGACATGGTTCTTGTCCTCACTAAAGAACCATTGAAGAACCATCTTTTTCATGACTCTAGGCTTTTAAAATTACTTCCCATAAAAAAATCACACTTCGAGAGGTTCCAGCTTGAGCTGTGGTGACCTGCTGCTCTGTGTGGTTTCTGTTTTTCTGTTCTAACAGATCTGGTTCACATAGAGGACGTGTTCTCAAAATGTCTTTACTGAGTTGCAGTTAGTAATATGAAAATAGTGTAAAGACAGAAACCTGTGTTGTGTTTTTTGACACACTATCTTTTATGTCCCCTCTTTAAGTGATCTTGGTATATCAATCAACTAAACATAGTAACGTATTTGCTGATATCAACCATCATCACATGGTGCACTTTCCTGGCAAGGCCAGCTGCCCCTGACCTTTGAGGGGAGGCAGAGGTGCAGTAGTAAAGCATAAAGCACACAGCTACATATTCACATATAGGCATACATTAGCTCACTCACAATGTGCCACTTGAGTGAAGTATTAATTCTATGCTCCCTCGCTTGTCCAGGTAGAGAAAATGCATGTGAGAAGACGGCCTACATGTTCCTGAAGAAAGAACTGGCAGTTCGATTGGCCAATACTATGAGAGAAGTCACTCTGTTGCCTGGCAATCTGCTAAGTCAGCCATCTGTCCAGTTGGTTCAGAGCTGGTGAGGGGGCGGGGCTCAGTGAGGGCGGGGGTGGTGATGAGTGTGAGCACAGTGGTGAGTATAGAAGCAATAATAAAGCCTTGAAGGGTTAAGCTGAAATAGTCTGCTCAGCTATCACTGGAACCCAAGTTGGATTCCCAGCGAAGCCAGAGTCATCCATGGCCTGGAGTCCACCAGAACGCAAGTGACCATGATCTTATTGACTGGGAACGCTTGCTTAGGTTATCCATGTCGATACATAGCGACACTAGCCAATAAGCATGTGTTAGACCAGAGTGTCCACATCCGGTTCTTGGAGAAATCCAGATTGTCTGAAAGATTAGGGCTGAAAGATGAATACATTTTCACATTGAAATCGCAGTTTGAAAGTTCAATGAAGGTAAAATGCTCACATTGCAAGAGCTTCAATTTTTATTATAGCCTATATTATCAGCAGTGCTGTCTTAAGTGGGGGAAATGTAACCCAATAACAGAGCTTGTGAACTGTCTGTGAACAAATTAGATTATTCACAATAGTAACACAACAAACTGGCAGCCTGACGCATTATGTTCAGTGTTCAAGTCTAATGCCAGAAGAAGTGGATGGGTTGGTTTTCTTGGCTTAAAACAGGCCTAGACCATATTTTATAGAAATGAATTGCAATTTTATTTGCAACCACAATATTGGCAAAAAAATCGCAATTAGATGTTTTCCCTGAATTGTTCAGCCCTGCTGGTTGTTTTGACCCTCTGGAGAAGACAGGGATTGGGAAAGACAGTGTAAGGTCACAGAATTGGACAATTAGTAGCCTCCAAATGCATTCAGCTGCCCTGCATTTCTGTAACACAATGTAAAAGGTAAGTGGCAACATCTAACAACTCTCCCTGTAGTTAAAGGTGTAGTTTGTAAGATTTAGTGGCATCTAGCGGTGAGTGTGAACCTCAATTTGTCAAAATCTGGGCCAGCACCGGCAGCAACCACTGACTCTACTTCTTTCTACACCTTCCAGCCTGTACTATAGCAACACCAAATTCAAGCTGCTGCTTCAAACCATGAAAGGCAGTCTCTAGAGCCAGTGTTCTGGGCTACTGTAGAAACATAGCAGTGCAGCGTGGTGAACCTATGTAGATACGAAGGGCTTATTCTAAGGTAATAAAACCACAACGATTCGTAGTTACAGGTGGTTATGCACTAATGAACACATAGTTTTGTATATTATTTTTCATTTATGCCAATAGATCTCCATATTCCCTTTTAGACATTCCATCTTTAAGAAAGATGGAAAGCAGACCATGTTTGTAGAGCTAATTCATTTTGTCCTCCTGATTCTGCTTCCATTTCAGGGTAGTACAGTATATTTTTAGCCTTTGTTTTGTACAAACTAATAAGAGAATGATATACACGTGTGTCCAGAAGGTCACAAGATGAGGCAGGATTTGATCTTTTCATAAAACAATTGCTGTGTCCTTTGCTTGTCAGCAACAGAGTACTTGTTTCTTAAAGTATCCAGAGTATGCTGAAACATATTATGTCCTAAAAGCAGTCATTTTGAGCTCTTGGGGTCATGCTGTTTCAGGTACAGTCAGAGCTTTGAGGAACTGCTAGAGTGTGAGAACCGGAGTCCAGAGGATCCTCGCACCCTCAACGAGTGAGTTATGTCTCACAGTAGGGATCTAAACTAAAAAGATACAGAATGTTGTGTTGGGTTAACCTTTACAAGTCTAAATTTATGTTTTATATTCTTTTTAGTCAGGTTTGAATATGCATCTCCACCTTTTTCCATTTGATTTGATGTCAACAAAGAAAAAAAAAACATGGCAAAAGTGTAAACAATAGTTGTTCTTTCCGCAAAGCAAGATTATACACATTTAAGATTTGCATCAAATTCATGACATAATACAACATCTCAGGGATAAATGTGGCATTGATTGAACTTCTATAATCTGAACTTCTCCATTTGCTTCAGTGAGCTATAAGTGAGAAATAATTAAATATGAGAGGTAAGGTCTATACACTGTGGGTGACCAAAGAAAGTTTACAAGGCAATATTTGATTTTTTATTTCTACTGTTGAGATTTTAATATCCCTTTCTGTTGTTTTGGTGCATATAACAGCATGTCTTGGTAGAAAGCTTGTAGGTCCATGAGTTCATGTATTACAGTGGGGTCCCTGAAATGTTCTTGATGCATAGGCCTTTTATTCTCTTCTCCTGAGATGCGCTTTTTATCACTGTTCTTTTGATTCAGTTTCCTAGACATTCTTATCCAGATTCGGAACAGACACAATGATGTGGTTCCCACCATGGCACAGGGTGTGATCGAGTACAAGGAAAAGTTTGGTTTCGACCCTTTTATCAGCAGCAATGTGCAGTATTTCCTGGATCGCTTCTACACCAGTCGCATCTCTTTCCGGATGCTCATCAATCAGCATAGTAGGTGCCTTCAAATGTGAGAGCTAGCATCTTAAAATCAGCTTCAATTGAGAATAGATGTGATTAGCAAATCAAATATACCTGGCAGTGTCATGTGTTTTTTTGCATTTAAATACTTGTATATCTCCTAAATTTGAAACATGACCCTATATCAATGTTACACATTATAAAAAGTGTAAAAGTAGCTCCAAAATATTGTCTTTTTATAGGCAAAGCATGGAACTGGCTTGTAACTCACTTACTCACTTACTTACATTTAGGAGGCTGTAGATTCTCCACAAGGGGGCACTGTTAGCACTCAAGTAGATTTTGGTCCTTCATAAGAGTGATGCTTCACATCAGTGTCACTGTGTCCTTGTTGATGTGGATCATAAATATATTATTAGAAAGCATCAGGACCCAGGTTCCCAAAAAATCTTAATGCTAAGATCATCTTAACTGGTGGAGCATGTGTTCACTGTGACAGTCGCTCTACCATTTAAGAATCATCTTTGTCCTAAGATGCTTTTGTGACACTCAGCCCAGATGGACCAGTAATGTATTATGTTTCAGTATAAAGTGGTGACCAGATTTAACCATGTCATGTTACAGCTCTCCTCTTTGGCGATGGCATCAACCCTGCACCTCCAAAACACATTGGGGGCATTGACCCAAACTGCAATGTGGTTGAGGTAGTGAGAGGTATGACCTTCCTCACGAACACATAAACCACTGAAAAAGGCTGTAGCAAATGTTCACAGAAACCTTAGAAATCTAAGGATTAATTACATAATTAATGACACAGTTACATAATGAATTACATTTAGTCAATTTACATTCCATTTCAACTGGTTCAGATCTACAGTTCCAACTTTCCTATTTGTTTCAATGTCATGAAGTAACTTCTTTTTCCACAAAATTAGACATATGTATTTCATCAGATCCAGATCCTTACATAATATGCTCTCCTGTACCTGCAGACAAAATGTATTGATTGAAAGTTCAAAATTCACTTTCAGCAGAATTTCTTTGCTTGTTTCCTTGAACCATGAGCGAGAAAAAAGCAATAACTGCAAGCACAACCTGTGACTGTATGGTTAACTTTAGTGATTGTGGTAATACAGAAGGTGTTCATTTATCATTAGTCATTGTTATTCTGGGCAGTTTATACAGTAATTTAGCTGCATGCCCTTTTAAAGTCTTTGACAAGCTCTTCATTACTCCTTCTTTTTTCAGATGCGTATGAGACAGCAAAGATGCTGTGTGAACAGTATTACACGAGGGCACCTGAACTACAGATCAAGGAATTCAACTGTGAGTTCTTGTTTCATTTATGTCTTGTAGCTTGTTATAAAATACGAATATTTGCATTCTCTTAGGGGTGTAATGAGATGCAAATTTTGCGATTTGATAAGTACTGCCATTTTTGCGTCACAATAACACATGAAATGGCAACATAGCTTTTGCCTTTAATTGTTTATTTTTTGGTAATTCCCCAAAATGTTTCCACCATTGTCCATAAAAGACAATAGTGCTTATTGAAAGAATAACTGGCATAAGCCATTTTCCCAGTAAAATAAAAGCTCAAGTTGAGCACATAAACCACTGACAACTACTAAGATGTCTCCCAGTGTCAATGCCATTTCATCTTAGAGTAACCCAGCTTCTTTTAACCCTCTGAGCTCTAAGTGTATTTTCTCAATTTTTGCATATAATTTCATTTTTGAAGGCAATTGCATATAAGATGATCCCCATATGTTTCATATCAAAATCGCTGCAGCAACTTTAGCGGCTATAAACGTTTTGCATGCCATTTCACATGTCTCTGATGTCGAATAAATGAAGAATGAAGTGTGATGAATAAATTCTTAGTGATATCCTGAGTGTCTATTGGTCAGTTTCACACAAAATGTAGACAGATACACAAATCCACCAGTTCCACATGTTGAGTGGCAGATGATGCATATCTCAGCCCCTCTTCGTAGTGTCATGACTCCAGATGTGAGTCATGTATGATCTCATGGTAAGATGGACTCTACAGATTAAGGACATGTTTGAACTGTATTTCTGCACTGCATTATTGCAGAGACAGAGAAACAATTATAGACACAATTCATTTGACACACAGACGAGTTCATGGACCCCAGACATACAGGAACCTGGGAAATGGGGGTGCTGGGGGCACGGCAGCAACCCCTGATGTCAGGACTTAAAAGGCTAAAAACATTAATAACATGAGAGAGATGTGAACTTTTTTTGATGATTTGAACATAGCAAAGACTAATTTGGGCTTGTTTTAGAGGAGTTTGTATTTTTCTATTTTTATTAATATATTTGCAAAAACCTGCAGCAGCTAAATTAACTATGTATTTACAGAGTTGAATCAATTTCCTTACCAACATTTGGCCATTTTGTGTGTGCGTCACAAAAACACAAACAGACTAAGGTAAAGTTTATGCATAGATAGAGGCAGGTTCTGTTTTTAAACTTAAAAATACTAACATCATAATAATGCCGTATTTATCCCACTCAGTGAGTGTTTCAGTGTTAAATCTTATGAAATGACTCTGTGCATGGCACAGTCAGTTATCCTGCTACATATTAACTAATCATTTGTCTCCACTCAGTTAATTTAAAAGTATGTCTAAAATGAAAGAGCAGAGAGAAGATGTGTGTCAGCAGTTAACAATTAAAAATGGGATAAAGACAAATAATTTAGCATGGTTTCATCATTCACATCACATATATATTGCTCAGAACATCCGCACCAGCTACATAAAACACCATCCTGCATCCCTGGGTGGTTCCAGGCTTGAATTGACCAATTTGCATTGTTTTCCATGTAGTTACTGATTAATGATCCTTAGGTTGTAAAAAAGTCTCAGAGTTTAAAGAGGTAAATGCCTCTCATGTACCTATGACAACAACACACCTTCTGTATATCAATGTGATCCAATATTTTTCAGCCAAGAAGCCAAACAAGCCCATCCAGGTGGTCTATGTGCCATCCCATTTGTTCCACATGCTCTTTGAGCTCTTCAAGGCAAGTGAACTTAGGTTACAGTGTTTTGGTCTCGCTCTGTATTTCTACAAGGGCTCTAATGATGGATCATAATACTGGCTTTATTTGCAGAACTCCATGAGAGCTACAGTGGAACTTCATGAGAACAGCCTTGAAGGACTCCCTCCTGTGAAGGCACTTGTCACTCTGGGAAAGGAAGATCTCTCCATTAAAGTAACTGCTTCGACTTCAGATTGTTACTTGCATTATGTCCTGACATAATGGCTCCTTAATCTTAGTGAAAGGAAGACAATACACCCCATTTGTCAAATGTAAATGTAATTTGTTTAGGCCTTCAATGGCTCATATGGGGATGCATACATCAATTCTTCACTCTCATAACTATGTAGGATTCAGATTCATAGTAGTTTCAGAGTAGTCACTGAATAATTCAGCGAAGTAACATGTTAATAAGATTTAAAGCTGCACTATGTATTTTTTTTTAATTAAGGGAAAAAAACACCGAAATATGATGTGCACCCACCACTGCAAGTCACCCAAGTAGAGCCTGAAATAAATCATTTAAAAGTGTTGGGTTGGATTTGGCAGGAGTTTTTCAGACTGTCATTATGTATTAACTTTATATGCACTGGTTCAAAAATAAGATCTGGCTTGTTATTTATGTGTCAAATGCAAAATCAACATTATACAGATGAGGATATGAGACCAGAAGTAGATAATTCACTTACATCATCCTTTAATTCGCTCAGAATCATCAGTTTCATCCACTTGGGCAAGGATCCTTAGTACAACTGACGTTACAAAATGTTGTTCCGCACGTTCCGTGAAGGTAAATATTTCCACAAGAGAGGCCCCAAAACATTTAATCTGTAGCTTTAATATTAACAACTGAATAATCAGCCTCAAGAAATTAGTAAAATGAGTGAATATTGGGTTCTAGTTGTGTGGCCTGTTTGTCACATATATACTCCTGATATTGTATAAGTGCTGTATATACTTCCACAGATTAGTGACCAGGGAGGTGGCGTTCCCTTAAGAAAGATTGACCGTCTCTTCAACTACATGTACTCCACGGCTCCCACGCCAAGACTGAATTCCTCACAGACGGCTGCACCTCTGGTAACCCACACCTTAAGCAGTGCAGTGCTATATGAGTGTATGTGTGGGCTGATGTAGTAACAGTCTCATTCTCCTGCAGGCTGGTTTTGGTTATGGCTTGCCAATCTCCAGACTGTATGCACGGTACTTCCAGGGAGACCTAAATCTGTACTCAATGGAAGGTGTAGGAACTCATGCAGTCATCTATCTAAAGGTGTGACTATTCTTTCTTCAAAGCACATAAGTGTAGCCTAGTTCAAACTAAGCTTCCTGTTAAATGTTCTAGCTTTTCAGTTTTTGTTACAATGAGCATGTTTTCTTTGTCTGTTTGCAATAACATAGCATATTAAATGCAAACTTCAATTCCAAAAAAAGTTGAAATTGTATGTGAAATGTAAATAAAACAGAAAGCAGTGTTTTACATTAGTGGTTAATCCACTCTGACTGGTATTTAAACAAACAGTAGAAAGACTGTTTTTTCAGTTCATCTGCAACACATTTTTTTAAAAATGAGACAATTTCAACTAGGAACATTATGAAATGTTCAAAATATATATCAATCAGGTGATCCAATCATGCTTGGGTATGAACACAGCATCCAGGAAAAGCTTGAGCAAGTGTGTTTGGCCAATTTGCCAAAAATGTATCAGCAAAAACATCAGACAGTTAAAGAACAACATTCCTCAATAAGAGATGGCAAGGATCTTAGGTACTTCACCCTCTACAGTGCATAATATCATCAAGATATTCAGGGAACCCAGAGAAATTTGTACGTAAAAGAGAAAGTTGAAAACCTCAGATAAATGCTTGTGACCTTTGATCTTTCTGATATCATTGCATTAAAAATTGACACATTTCTATGATGAATATCACGGCATAGGCTCAGGCATATACTGACAAACCATTGTCAATAATTAGTGCTCATTGCATCGTCAAATGCAAGTTAAGTCTGCAATATGCACAGCAGAAACAATATGTCAACAATATCCAGAAAGGCCACCGAGTTTTCTGGGTTTGAACTCATCTGAAATGGACAGACTTTCAGATTGTTTAGAATGGAGGTTGTGTTCTCTGAGCCAAAGAAGTGAAGCACCATACAGAGTGCTACCATTGTAAAGTTCAGAAGTTCTAATGTTGCATGAAATTTGCAATGAGTGTATATTTATATATTAAAAGGTTCTTAAGGCAGAAAATAACTTTTTTCTTACTGTCATAACTTTTTGGGAATATTTAGATCTGGCTATTTTTCCTTTCCAAAAACTACAAAACTGAAGTAACAACTGATAAAAAGTCTTGCCTTGGTAATAAACTTACACCTCACATTTATTCCATTGTTCTGATGTCAGCACTCATTAGCACTTTCAGCTGTTTCAGCCACCTTTAAGTTAAGTGATACTTTTTTGATCCCACAACCGGGGAAATTCCACCTCCGCATTTAACACATCCATGAAGTGAAACACCACATACACACTAGTGAACACACACACTAGGGGGCAGTGAGCACACTTGCCCGGAGCGGTGGGCAGCCCTATCCACGGCAACCGGGGAGCAGTTGGGGGTTAGGTGTCTTGCTCAAGGACACCTCAGTCATGGACTGTCGGCCCAACCTTCAGGTCACAGGGCCAGATCCCTAACCTCCAGCCCACGACTGCCCCAAAGTAAAAGTTTCAGTGTATGGGGGCCTGTTAAATGATTGTTACACAATCACCAGATCAAGATTATTTGAGCTGATCAAGATTGTTCAAGCTGACTGCAATTATTTTCAACAGTGGTTAGAATTCAATCATATTTTATTGTGGCAAGCAGAATGTGAACTGGGTTGAGGCAATTATATGTAAATAAAGCAATGCAGTAAATGCATTAATTGAGACACACGGCACAATCAACACAAGTACTGTTTCTTTATTTTTTAGGGTATGTAGTTGGCGCTAACATCATTAGAACATATGCTCACAGAACACATATTTTTTGTTTGGATTTTCACACTCTAAAGAGGAAAATGTAAGCTTTGCTTGCTCCTGTGTTACTGTAGACACTTGGTGATTTGCCAGATTGCAGTAGTGCGGTGCATCATTTCATGTCATTACATGACATCAGGACTTGACATCAGTAACTCAGTATTAGCTAGTAATAAAGATCACTAGAAAGTGATATAGTTGATTAGGCAGTTTAATACATTAAGGTTTGTAGACTGAACAAATACAAGATTGAAATTGTCTTGGTTTATCTGGAATTCTTTAGTGAAGGGAATGGCTCTATTTAGAACCATGAATTATAAATAAAACCCTTTTATGCTTAAATGGTTCTTTGCTTGAATGTATTGTATATGGTTCTGTATTGAAACCTCTTGAAAATTGGTCATTACAGCTCCAAAAGAGTTTTTCTATTGTGACAGGCTTGACATCATAACAAAAGAATAACCTTCTTTCATGCTACGTTTTCAACACATTCTCCATGAAGAATGATTTCATCATGCAGTGAACCATTTAAGCATGAAATGGCTCTATGTAGATGGTTCTTCATGGGTTCACTAAAGAACCATCTTTTTAAAGAGTATACCAAATAAGAACACAAAGGACACAGAGTGGAGTGTTACAAGCTATACTCAAGGTTTTGGTATAGTGTTAGTGTGATTATAGGAGTAATTTTATGAGCAGTTTTATGGCAACAAACCCATCTTCTTACTTAACTGAAAAGTGACCGTAAAAATCTAAAATTATTCCGAAGATTTAAAAAAGGGAAACTGTTTCCAGGTTTTTGAGCAAGTGCTAATTCATTACTGATGATTTTATGTGTAACCTGTCAATTTTTCAGTAAAACACAAATCATGCAAGACATTAACTTGTTTCAAACTCCATGTGGTCTCTGACAGACTATGTCACTCCAGACAGAGGTGACAAATTAAGAGAGAGTTTCTGACTGTTTCAGGCACTGTCCAGCGAGTCTTTTGAACGTCTTCCAGTTTTCAACAAGTCAGCGTGGAGACACTACCAGTTAGGGCCAGAGGCTGATGACTGGAGCAACCCCAGCAGTGACCCATGCGATGCGTCCACATTCAAAGTCAACACGTGACCTAAAATCCTCCTGCCCTGCCCTGACTAGCTTCACATTTGTATGCATGCTTGAATCTAATGCAAGTTCCAAACAAACAGCTACTCTTGTTTAATAGTTTGGTTTGAATTTATTTATTGTCCTTTTGCTTTTTTTCAAATATTGCTTTTTGTATTCTGTTGTTGAAATATCATGGGATAAATGCACTTGGTGTGGCTTAGTGGAAGATCAGGCAGAGTGGCTTTTTCATGGGGAATCTAGTCACTTGTGGTTATTATGCAGCATGCATTTCAAATGAACACAAGAGGAAACACCATGGAGCCAAAGGGTGATTTGTGCTCTCTGTCACTAAATTAATGCTTAAACTTATTTATCACAAAGTCTCTTTGCAGGGATACTGCGTTTTACTTTATGCTAAGCACGCAGACACATAATGAGTGAGTTTTGATAGATTGCAGTAGATTACAGAACTACTGTACTGTATGACCTCAGTTAAAAGAATATAAAGAAAGTTTCTTTTGTAGCCAAAGCCTTAGAGAAGTACTGTGTGGGGTGTTAAGAAGCTATTTATGCTCAAACTCCCTGTCAGATTATAACATAAATGCACAGACATGCAGTAGATATGTACATATTTGCCTTCATGTTGTTTGTTGCATTCTCCTAGTGAAAACTGAGCGCAGATTCAGGTCAACACGTTTCTGTGTTTTCATGGTCAAGATTCAGTGATGCCACTGAATACTGTGAAGACTTCTGATTGTATGCAGGACTATAGATTGCTGACAGGACATTTGGAAATGTTACAATTCATGTATAGAAACGGGTCATTTCTGTTCAAGACTAACTATAATTCCTATACATAAATGATCCCCTATAAGAACTGAACTAATTTGAATGTCTCCTCCTCTACAGAGTTCTTAGGCTTGCTTAGTAGTGCTAAGTCATATTCACACAGTTATTTGCATTAGGTGCTTCAATCCTAGGCTTAGTACTCAGTTTTTAATCTAAAGACACCATGTCACAGTATAATAGTTATTCAAGAATTATTCAGTATACAGTAAACTAACACAGTACTCTACAAAAATCAGAGACCACCCTTTTGTTTATTCAACTTCCAGTCAAAATATTTTGATCCTTCCCCTGTTGATGGTGTTGTTAGAACAACTGACTGGCCAAACCCAGTCCAGACCTCAAAAGTGTTGAATGTGTTTGAAAGTACTTGCATCATGAGAAGCACAAAATGCAACCAACTTCTAAGACTGAAATTTGGAGATGGTTACAAGAAGTAGATTTCTTTGAAAAACTGAAAGTCTCCTGAAAGAAATGGAAGCTGTACCAAAGGCAAAGAATGAGCATAGTAAATAATGAAAAAATAATGATCATGCTTATATTGAAAAGTCCTGCACACACCTCTGTTAAATATACATGCTGAAAAATGAACAATTTGATGTTTTGACTGGATATTAAATGAATGAAAGGGTAGTCTCTGACTTATAGCATGGTAACATATGTAAATGATGTAGTTATGAAATTGAGAAATTGTAGTGAGGACCTACATACAGACCCTCAGGGTTTAAAGGGGGTGATCTTAGTCTGGTCATTTTAACTAACAGAACAGCAGAACAGCCATGTCTGCCTGCCCACATGATGGTCTAGAGCGAGGTCTTATGGTAAGAATACGTCATCATTGCTGGTGACTTCATCGTTTTAAGCTTTGCTTAATCATCTTAGCTGCTGTGCCTAATAACATAACTTCTTTCCAGGCCATGAGGGAATTAGTAGAACACAGTAGTAATAACTATACTAAAGAAATATGACTTTATTTTTATAGGAATGTGTAGTTAAACACAGAAATGTTTGTTGCTGTAAAGCAGTGTTTCCAAAACCCTGTTTTTGTTTATGTTGTTCTACCACTGCCATTTTAACCTCAATAAGCGCTCATAAATTATCTGACGATTTGTGCCAGGTGTGTGTGGAAAAGGGAAAACTCTCTGCTATGAGAAAGTTCTGTTTTTAAGAGGTCTTAAGACAAATAAAAATGAGTTCATGAACTGATATTGGACACTTTTTCTTTCTGATGAATATGTTGAGGAAATGTTTATGGATGGCTGTTAATAAAGAGTTGTGGTTTATTACATTTTTAAAAGCATAGAATTACAAATGTTGGAGCTCATTGAAGTACACCTGATTGAGTTGCTCAACAGAATCAATAAATACAAAATCACATCAATAAATACCAATCATCTTAGTAACGTATCAAAATTACAACGTAGTGTCAATGTAATTTCACAGGCAGTGCTTTAGGTTCTAAACAAACAGTGATACTGGAATGCAGCAAACAGGTTTTGTGTGAGTGCGTATTTGTCTACATGTTTGTATGTGTGTTTGTATACACACAGTGGGGTCCAAATGTCTGAAACCACTGTTAAAATGCTTCTATTTTGCATTCTTTTAAATCTAATACAGAGTTTTTCATTACAAATTATGCTATTAGCATAACAATTTGAGTGAAAAGTAGAATCTGAATGTTTTTATGAAATTCAGAATTTCTTAGTATTTGGTATTCGGTCCCCTTTTTGCTTTAATGTGTCCTCAAGCTGGCATGAATTCCATAAGTCTGAGCAAAAGCCTCAGATCAGTAGATGAAATCCAGCTGGGAGCTGTCTAAAATCCGCTGTTTTTGTACTTAAAATGGTGAGTTTCACAAATTTGCTCCAGTGTAAATAGTGACCTAGAAATAGCGCAGAAAAAGTTGTTCTTCATTTTGTCATAACTTGTTTTAAAATTTTCAGAATTCTAAAATTTGCTGTTCCAGGTTTCAGAGAAAAATGTGATCTCACATATTTGGACAAAAAGTATTTGGACATTTGTTCCATACTTAAAAATATATTAAGTTTGTTGTGTGAGGAGACAAAACATAAAACCGAGTGGCATTTTTTGGCACTTTCAAAACAGGGCTGGTGTGTTTCAGATCATTATCGCTTAAGTAGTTTCCTTGCAGACTTTGCACCCCAAATGTCTTTAAATGCTTCTCAATGAATGATTCCATAAACACAAGAGAAACAGGCCCAAGCTTTGTCATTTCCACATCTGCACCTTACAGAACTGTTGTTGCAGTCTGGTTAGATTTTTTTTGTCCAGCCACAAACTAAACCATTAGTTTGATGTTGTGCTAAAAGTGTTTCTCTCAGAAACAAATATTCATTTTGCCAACTATTTTATTATGTAACTGAAGATTTTCAGAAATGGTTAAAGAGTTATAGAGTCCAAATACTTTTTGCTGCCTCTCTCTCTCTCTCTCTACATATATATATATATGTGTGTGTGTGTGTGTGTGTGTGTGTGTCTTCAACACTGCTACAGATGGGCTCCATTAGATATGGTTGATATGGGTCAGTAAGATGGGGGAGAGCAAGAGCGCCCTCTAGTGGGGCTGCTGCTGGGTGAGCTGCGGGGAGACTGGTATGGAGACAGAGCCTGGAGCACACGACCACTCCTCTCTTGGATCATATGCTGCCAAATGAACAGCGGAAAGTGTTAGAAAAACTCAGAGGTCAAAGTGAAAGACAGTGATGCCTGAGACTTTGTTTCATAGACCACTATGATCATGTTGTCATTCTCCAGTCAGCGCCACGCCCATATAAGGAACTTCAGGTTTAAAAGTAATTTCTCTGAGAAACTGAATGGGGTTTTCAAAAATTGCCTCTGTCACATCCTGTGATTATCAAAAAAGTTTCAAAGCTGATGCGTATTTGTCCTATAAGCATTTTTCTCTCGAATATCACTGGATCCTACGGAGCCCTGCTGGTGACATCCTGTATAAATAAAAATAATGCGTGGCCACAACTTGATAAGGCATGGGAACAAGATGATTAAGTCGTGGCCATGACTTAGTAAGCCGCGATCTTGTTCCCACGCCTTACTAAGTCATGGCCACGACTTAATCATCTCGTTTAAGTACAATTTCTACCCACGTTTTTGTTTGCTGACGTAAGTTTTCTTTTAGTTATTTCACTGAAGTAACAATAGGTTTATCTGAGCATGGGCTTAAGCCACTTTACCAACCTCTGCTAACAAGATTAATAAATACTTTTGTTGTCTAATCTACCTAAAGTCCCTTATTCACTTCATATTAATACGAATATAGTCAGAAATAGCCTCAAATCTCCAAATCGCATTACTAAATAGGTCACAACCTTAATAAGAAGTGGATGTCCATTTCATACTGTAGCACCCCCATACACTCACCCATGCTCCATCAGGACCAAAGAGTTCCAAGAAGTTCCCAATAAACTCTCTGGATTTCTCCTCCCATTTGAAGATGAGGTCATGGCTCTTCTCCTCTACACGGTGCACTAAGTGTTTGGACTTCTCCTCCACCGTCCTCACCGTCTCCTTCATCTTATCCACCTGGTTCTGCAGACGATACTTTTTCTCCTGTAATTGTTTGCAAGAAGTTAGCAAACTTCTTTTCTTAAAAGTATACACCCAAGCTGAGAATCACTTAAAAGTGTATGTAAAGCATATTTAAGGATTCTTACATTGATAAAACCAACATTCAGTTCCCGGGCTGTGTAGCCTCTCTGAAGGTTCCGTCTGACGTAGACGTCATAGTCTCTGACTATGCGTGTGATAAGGTCAGAGGTGGAGATGCCTTCTGTCCTCTGAGTGGCTACAAACATTCCTAACACACAACCCCAGCAGAGACATTTGGTCCATTCAATTATTTACCTCCCTCAAAACTAAACAAAGATGACTGATGATCAAAATTTAGAGAGCAAATATGAGAGGAAACATAACAATAGGGATATAACAATAAACTTGTGACTATGTTTCTGTTCGATTCACAGTGGTTCATGATTTGATATTCTCATGATATTTAAAACAGGATTCAAACGAAGAACAAAGACACAGTGAAATTAGTGTGAAGCACCAAAACAATTTATGTGCTAATAGCACCCTCTGGTGCATATATGATCTGGTAATATTGCATTGTCATTGCAATTTTGCCTTACTCATATTTACTATGTTGCATATAATGTCTGATTTTGGGAAATTCAGGGTCTGTCCCTACCTGCCGCTTTGATATGTTTATAGACATCATCTGATCCAGCAGAAGTGTACGGGATATCATCATGGGCTACAAAGTCAATCTGTGTAAAAGAAACAACTGCAGAATATCAGTAAAGTAGATTTAGATTAAGCATTTGAAAAATCTTGTTTATGTGACATCAGACACCAACCAGCTCCAGTTCTTGATGGTGACAATAATTTAGAAACATACAGTTGTATGTTGGGTGAGAAAATATGATTGCAAAGTACTCTACTGACCCTATGCTTTTTCAGGAACTCAGGTGTGAGGGTCCACGGGGCATTGCGGACCACCTCATCTACGTAGCGGCAGTGGATGAGGGCCTCGTAGCGCTCAGCTTCAGTCATCACTGTGTAGCCTTTATACTTATGTGTCAGCTCGTCATTACAAACTGAGACAGATATACACAGATATAATTAAGTCTCCTTGTTTTCTGTGGAGCAAGTTAAAGCTTTATTAGGCCTCACTTAAACTCTGTGTAGGTCAGGGGTGTCCAGTCTTATCCGCAAAGGGCTGATGTGGCTGCAGGTTTTCATTCCAACAAAGCAGGAGCTCACATAATCAGTTGAAGACTGACCAATTGATTAAAGAAGTGGAATCATTATTTGGAATGAAAACCTGTAGCCACACCGGTCTTTGTACACACCTTTTTGGAGGTTGGACACCGCGGTGTAAATGTTTCAAAATAGGAAGACTAATGTTTCTCTGCTGGTAGTCAGTGTGTCTGTGAGCTGTTTATGTGTGTATACCTCACCTCCAACAATCAAGCGTGTGTTGGGGAACAGATTCTTGGCTTGCATTAGAGCTCGTGCATGGCCGGAGTGGAAGAGGTCAAAGATTCCATCAGCATAGACTCTCACAGGCCGGTGAGCTAAAGAAGAAGGGACATTTCTCGAAAGCTCACTGCTTCCATATTCTTCACACTCACACATCTCATTTACAAAGAAAATCTTTAAAAGAACCATTTTTAGGGCATCAACTGTGCTTCTTTTTTGGCATTGCTTTAAAATCATTTTTGGTAACTTTATGCTGCATTAATCACCTCAGTCTCTGCCCAGCACACTGTTCCATGTTCCAACAAAGTTCAGCACTACACAGAAATCTATCAGTCCATCTATGAACAAAAGAGAATTGGCCTTACCGGGAGTTCCCCGCCGGGCCTGGGCTAAGGTCAGCTTATCATGAGGGACATCAGAATCAGAGCCCGATGCTTTAGCAAAGACTGCTGGTTGTCTCAGAGTCTGTCAAAAGAAATTTGACATGGATTTCATTGATTCCCAATGCCAAACAGAAAACATGAAGCCTGATACAGATACCAACCGAGCAAAAATCGACAAACACTAACATTCTGGGGTTGGCAGTAGTTTTAGAATGTTAAGAAAACCACTAATCCAAATGAACTAGTGTGACCTGAACAGTCTAGAACCGTGTGAATGGGAAAATATTCTAGGACAGTGTGGATGAGGACAATCGTTTAAAACTGTGAATGGGGAGAACATTCTAGATCAGTGTGAATGGGGAGAACATTCTAGAACAGAGTGTATGGAGGAGAGCAGTGTATGGGGAGATCATTCTAGAGCATTCATGAGTTGGGATAACATTCTAGAAAAGTGTGAATGGTGAGAATAGTCTAGAACAGTGTGAGAATGGAGAACATTCCAGATTAGTGTGAATAAGCAAAATAGCCTAGAGACTCTCAACAATCACACTCAGGTATGGCTAATCAACACAGTGTTGGGCTTTGTTGGGTCAGTGCGCTCTGCCCTTTAGCCATGTTTACTTTCAACAGAGAGAGAGAGAGTGAGAGAGAGAGCGAGAGAGAGAGAGAGACAGAGAGAGAGAGACAGAGTGAGAGAGATCATTAGAGGCAGGATTATGCTGGGCAGAGTTGGACTGAGTGTTCTGACCTGATAACAACCTGCCAAGCATTTAAATGGCCATAACTAATTATACAGTCTTCAACAGCCATAAAGATAATTGCTCTAGAACAGTGCTGCTCCCGGTGATGCACAGCACTACTCTCAGCCTCAACACACCTTCTCCTTTTCATGAAGAGTTTGATCATTTTAACCCAAGAGCAGACCATAAGATGCCAAATGAACTCAAAAATTTCATCACAGGATCTGCGATTAGCTCTTGCCACTGCGGATGTCAAAGTACCATTAGAAAGAGACTGCACAAATCTATCCTATATGGGAGGTACACCAGGATGAAGGAATTGCTGTCTAAAAGAACATCAGGGCATGACTAAAGCTTGCTAATCAATATCTAGGCAAGGACCAGGACTTCTGGAACAATGTGCTCTGGACAGATGAGTCAAAGATAGAGTTGTTTGGGCACAGTACCAGAGGGCAACATTTCAAAAGGAGAGCCTCATACCAATAAAGCATGGTGGTGAAAATGTTATGGTTTGGCGCTGCTTTCCTGCATCAGGGCCTGGTCAACTTGCAACCTGCAGAGAATGTAAGGCCATCTGTTCATAAGCTGAAGCTGAAGAAGTGGACCTTGTGACAGGATAAAGATCCCAAACATACAAGTAAATCCAAGGAATGGCTCAAAAAGAAAAAAAATTAGTCTAGTAAAGCCCAGACCTAAACCCCACTGAAATGCTGTGGGTTGATTTAAAACAGGCTGTACACGCATGAAGGAACAGGCAAAGAGTTCAAAAGAATTCTTCCAGGAGATTCCAGGAACTGGTAGACAGTTACAAGAAATACCTACGTTAATTTGTTTCTGTCAAAAGGGGCAGCACCAGTTACTGAAATGTGCTTAATTTTCAGCAGACAAAAATGACATCTCAATCAATTTATTATCAAATGAATGACTGCAAAGTCAAATGTCTTCTGTTTTTGTTCTATTACTTAACATTTATTTATACATACTGTTTAGCTGATGATCAAATACTTCTATGCCCACATATATAAGAGCGTCAGCCAAATGCCGTAAATGTAAAATAGTGCTCAACACCGCAGTGGACAATCCTGACATAACTGCTATGTTCATTCCCTCAATTCTTCCTATCTGGTATTAGATAAGAAACTGCAATGACAAATGATCCATAGACACGCAATGAACACACAGAATATGTACATGTACTCTAACTCTGTGATGTTGTCAGTGGCCTTTGGACCATCGGCTGTTGAAAGAACTTCCTCAGAACAGCCAATCGAGGACAAACAAGAATAGTAAGAGGCATTTCATAGCAGGCAGTGGCTGAGGATCTGGATATTTCATGTTGTAACCCTGTTTATGGCCAATATGGGCAAAGTGGAGACACACAGACTTGCCCTGTCAAATGTAGTTCTGTGTGCACAAGTTATTACAGGATAGACGCATGGAAATGTCATGTAAATCATGTCGTACAGTTAACACAAACTAGCTAGACAGTGGCAACATAAACTTTACATTGGATAAGAACAAATGTGTTGAAGATAAACATAAAATGCCATAGTTTACATAAAGATTTCAGTCAAATACGTAGTATCACTGTAACAACAACACAGATGACTGCGGCACCATATTGTAAATATATTGATAACTGGTACATAATTACAACCTCATTTCCAAAAAATGTTGGGACGCTGTGCAAAATGTAAATAAAACTAAATCCAATGATGTGCAAGTTGTTGAAACCCTATGTTTGAAAATAGTACAAAGAATAAAGTTTTTTATGAAGCTAAAGTTGAAGAAGTGGACCTTGTGACAGGATAAAGATCCCAAACACACAAGTAAATCCATCAAGGAATGGCTCAAAAAGAAAAAAAATGAGTCTAGTAAAGCCCAGACCTGAATCCCACTGAAATGCTACATTAATTTGTTTCTGTCAAAAGGGGCAGTACCAGTTACCAGTTAAATAGAAGGTAAACAGGAAAAGTGTGAAAAAAACACGACACTAATCATAAAAATAAACATTAATTGTAGAAAAATTGAATAATAAAAAATAATATAAATATAAGAGGCTATGAAATGAACACTAAAGTGACATAAGGCACATACAGATTAAGGTCTGTAGGTATAAATAGTGCAAATATAAACAGTAGTGCAGTTAGAATGAACAGGAAAATATTTCACTTTCAAAACTACAGCAGTTGGTCTCCTCAGTTCCCAAACGCTTACAGAGTGCTGTTAAAAGAAGAGGTGATGAAGCACAATGGTAAACATGCCCCCAACTTTTTTTGGAACATGTTGTTGGCATCAAATAAAAAATGGGCACACATTTTCCCAAAAACAATCTAATCTCTCAGTGTCAATATTTGATATGTTGTCTTTGTAGTCTTCTTCTTCTTTCGGCTGCTCCCTTTAGGGGTCGCCACAGCGGATCATCTGCCTCCATCTTGCCCTATCCATTGCCTCCTCTACTTTCACACCAAGATATCTTGTCTTTGTAGTATTTTTCTTTAAAAGTATGGTTTACATGATTTTCATATCATTGCATCCTACTTTTCTTTACATTCTGCACAGCATCCCAACGATGGGAGGAAAATCCTGCCAAAAAGGACATGAAAATGAAAACAATCAAATGTAAATGCAAACCTCTTTTTGGCATTTCTTTTTCTAAACAACTGCGCAAATATCCTGCCAAAATTAAAAATGAAATGAAATGCCTTCATTTGCAATTTCATTCATTTTTCACATGAGTGCAAGCCATTTGTGACAAAAATAAAAATAAATTGAAAACGCCTATTTGTCATTTCATTGTAGTCGTTATTCTGGTTTTTCACAGGCAAATCTAAAATGAAAACGCTAACAGACAAAAGAAAACACAAACTTCACTTTGGCTTTGGCTTTTCTACATGAAACGCAGAAAACGTGTCAAAACTAAAATCAAAATGAAATGAAAAAAAGTCTTTTATCTTGAGGAATGCTGGAGATTCCGACGCGGATGGCTGAGGATGTCCTAAAATGTACCCGTAACCCTGCATAGTGCTAATTAACATATATTTGCATGTTGGTCAGTTAGAAAAAGAAAACTGGAAAATGAAAAGTGCATCTGCAGCAGGTGGCGCTGATGTTCGTTTTCATTTTGCTTCATTTTGCATTTTCATTTTAATTTTATCAGATTTGCAGCCAATCACTATGAAAAAGAAACAAGAAAGTAAACTTTGCATTTTGATTTTAGTTTTGACACATTTTCTGCATTTCATGAAGAAAAGCCAAGGCCAAAGTGAAGTTTGTTTTTTCTTTTGTCTGTTAGCGTTTTCATGTTAGATTTGGCCGTGAAAAACCAGAATAACGAATACAATGAAATGACAAATAGGCGTTTTCAATTTATTTTTATTTTTGTCACAAACGGCTCGTACTCATGTGAAAAATTAAATTGCAAATTAAATTTCATTTCATTTTCAATTTTGGCAGGATATTTGCACAGATGTTTGGAAAAATGGCAAAAAGAGGTTTGCATTTACATTTATTGTTTTCATTTTCATTTCCTTTTTGGCAGGATTTCCCTCCCATACTCAACTCTTGTACAAAGAGATGCAAAAAAATAATAATTGTGCAAATTCATGCTAATGAGTGTGCCCCATATAGCATGTTATCTGTGCCCCACTGCACGCTACCTGTGCCCCACTGTATGTTACCTTTGCCCCACTGCATGTTAACCCCTTCAAATGCCAGGCCTATTACATTTGAAGGCTTATTGTTCAGTAACTACAGGGACTTTAATGTAATCTAGCTGAGTTATAGAGTTGTGTAATGAAACTTTGGGCCTGAGTGGCCCCTGGGAATTTAAAGGGTTAACTGTGCCCCCTGTATGTTAACTGTGCCCGACTGTATGTTAACTATGAGCCACTGCATGATGGAACAAGTCTTTGCTGACTCAGATGAGCAAACTACTCATGTGCACACAAATATTATGTAAGAGTTTTATTGATTTAGTGCCCTCCATTACTCCACAGCATTATCACAGAAGACCATGTGTTATAGGAATGACAGCAAATCAGACCTGAATGAATGTTCAAGCAGTGTATATAAATGCCAAGTACTACAAAAATAACATTCAGCATTTTAAAATAAAAAAAAATTATAATTTTGAAATTTGTCAGTTAATATGGATTACAATTAAACACACAAACACACACACACACACACACACACACACACACACACACACACACACACACACACACACACACACACACACACATCATGAACTATAATCTATCATTTAAATTTAAATGGAAAAGGCATGAGTTACTATGTAATAATGCTGCAGTAAAGTTTTATAGATTTTTTTTAGGGATATGTACACATAATGTGATCATGTTCATCTTCAACAGTCTTATATGCTTTTTTGATTTTCTAAGTGGCAATTACTGAACACATCCTCTACTGAAAAAACACTTCTGCGCATTTTAATGCACAATTACTGTTTATCTTCTAGCTCACTGGGGGCAGATAAAATATATGTGGCCTGAGCAAAAGTTATTTTACATTTTATATTTAATGTTTCCTTTTTTCACCAATATGGTAACCTCTGCAAATAAACAGAACCTGTCAATTACAATGAGAAAATGACATATTTCAGTTTGTTCTCTGTAGAGGATGTTTTTACTTTTAACTAATGTTTACCTACAAATTCAATAAAACATGTCATTTGACTAGGGAGTGCAAACTTTTGCATACAACTGTGTGTTTGTATCTATTTGTTAGGGATGCGCAATGATATTGGAATCATATCCACGTCAGCAGATCATGATCAAATCAGTTTCATCTGCATCAAACAGATGATTAGATTTGACTTATGTATTAAACCAACAGTTGATGATGTAGTGCAGTTTGGAAGTGCAGAAACTTTAGCTGATATTGGGTTACCGTGATAAAATATTAGCATTTTATTCAATTTACTGATTTTGTAGAACAGCATAAATAAATGCTAGATTGCTCTGTAATGCAAATCCAGGTAGTTTTGATTTGTACATGAAATATATTAGATATTGTACCCCGAGTGCCTTAAACATCTGACATCACCAGCAATGCACTGATGTGTGAATTGTAGACCGGTGCTGATATCAGATATTTTTATGTCCATATCTGTGGATGCTTTAGACCTACTTAGAGAGAAATGTTAATATGATATAAAATATACAGCAAAATATACAAACAAATCCATTTTATCACAGCAGCCCAGTGTCACCTAAACATTCTGCTCTTCCAGAACACAATAAATGCATAATTAAATTAATTTCAAAATGAATTATTAGCAAAATGTAAAAATCTATCCAATTCATTTAAAAAAACAATTATTAACAGATACCAGTGTGATGCTGGTGTCATCACACAGCTGTAGACCAAAACTCAAAAAGTTGCCAGTGATAAAAGCTAGACTGTTGTTATGGAGTGATAACTTGTTCACAGACTGTAAGTCACAGTGGCACAGGAGTGGAATTCCACCATATTTTATTTCTGCATAATAAAATCATTCAGATGTAAGAAAGTCAGAGCGGTTTGGTGTGAAATGCTCCGGTCTACAGAAACTCACTGAGCCAGAAGTGTTCACAGCGGTGGCGACAGGAACCAGACGTCTGAAGACGTTAATGCCTCTAAAAGCTCCTTCACAGAAAGTGATTAGATGAAGTGGTTTAGAATGTGCTGCCTAAAGCTGGAGATGTTATTTGATTAGTTTTCAGTTAAGAGTTTGGTCTAAAATGTGTTTTAATGCATTAATGGCTTAGAGGTGCATGCAGGTGGTTGTAATACAAAATAGCCCCCAAAGAAAACCTTTTTTTCAGTTTTCTTTTATCAACATTACATAAAAACACTCAAAGGACACGTGCAGAGTCATGCAGCTTCGTTTAGGACAGGTGTATATTTGTGTTACAGACATTGTGACGCCTGGTTCCTATCACCACCACTGTAAAGAAACCTGAGAGGGTAAGTTTCTCTACAATGAACCTTACACATCACATCACGTCTGAACGACTTTGTTTACATCTCAACCACTGAATTACGCAGAAATGTTGAAAATTCGGTGGAACTCCCCTTTAATCATCTCCGCCGCGGACTGTGTCAGTACAGAAGGATGAAGAACCGCAGCAGAAGCTCCGTGAAGGAGCCGCAGGCGCGGTCTGGTGTTACCTGGGCTGGTGGAGGGTTGCGGCGCGGGTGTGAATGTGCGCGTGAGCCGTGTCGCCTCCTGTTCACCATGCTGGAGGTTCGGGTTTCTCCAGTCAGAGGGCTCCGCGGGCACGCGCTGCTTGTATCACATACTTTGGACACGCGCCGCCTCCTGCGCTATGATTGGCTGGGAGTGCGGCGAACTTCTGGCGTAGATAAACTACTAGCCAATCAAAGGGCAGGAGAACAGACAGAACCAGCCAATCCTAACGCAGGAGGGATGGAACTAAAACAACCCAGCTCACCGGGGACGCCCTGCGCTACAGGGAAACCACTGGAGGCCCAGTCTGATCTCACTTCTCACTCGAATTCATTCACAGTAGTAAAAATAGCTGGTGACATCCTGTAATGCGTGGCCACGCCTTATTAACGCCACGACTTAATCATCTCATTCCCATGCCTTACTAAGTCGTGGCCAAACATTAGGATCTCGTTCCCACGCTATACTAAGTCTTGGCCACAACTTAATCATCTCATTCCCACATAAAATGGCCACGCATTATTTTTATTTATACAGGATGTCACCAGCGGGGCTCTGTAAAAAAATGTGTGTGAACATACAAACATTTGTTCAGAGTTTCCCAGTTACCTGATGGTATAAAACTTCCAGCCTACAAGTAAAGTTACTGTGCAAGTGCGTTTTTCATTCATCAAGGTACAAACAATGTAAATGCACCCTCAAAGGTACAACAGTCGATTTAAGGTCCAGTTGTGTATCTTAAATACACTTTCCCAGGTAAAAACTAACCTGTATAAATAAAAATAATGTTTGGCATGACTTAGTAAGGCGTGGGAATGGGATGATTAAGTCATGGCCATGACTTAGTGAGGCGTGGGAATGGGATAATTAAGTCATGGCCACGACTTAGTAAAGCATGGAAACAAAATCTCACTATGTGGCCACGACTTAATAAGAAGCGATCTCGTTCCCACGGCTTACTAAATCATGGCCATGACGTAATCATCTCATTCCCATGCCTTACTAAGTCGTGGCCACGCATTAGGATCGCATTCCCACATGTTAATTAGGTGTGGCCACGCCTTATTTTTTATTTATACAGGATGTCACCAGCAGGCTCCGTACGTATGTATACCTTTTCATAACCAGTAAAATAAAAAGCCTGGAGATGAGACGGGATGTGTGGACTCAGTACAACTTAGAAAACATAATTTCAAAGGATTATTTTATAAATATGTTCCCTGACTAAAGGTACTGAGATTGAGGGTACCACCCCAGTGAGAAGAGGGGTACTGCCCCAGTGACAGTTTAGCACCTTTATTACACCTGAGAGTGTAATGTCAAATTGAAGTAAAACTAATCATAGTCTTGTCCTTAATTAGACTAGTGATGACTCAGTGCAGTAGTTTTTACTTTAAAATATTGGCCTAAATACGAAATGATTCTAAATCTAAGTCTGATAATATTTTGATTAATATTTCTTATTCATTTTTTCTTACTATTACTATAATTACTAAGAAGTAAAAACAAAGACTTGACAACTGAGATTAACTTTCTTAAAATCATTAATAGGTAAAAATGACTAAATATTTGAAATAAAAAAAGAAATGTTATCTGTTCTCCGGCACCTACAATTTGATCATATTACTGACTGACTGAATGTTTGTTGTCTATTGAAATGTGATGTTTTAGACAACCCCGCGACCCGGACAGAGAAGCAGTTTAGACCAGCTCATTAATAAGTCTAACAAGTAAGTAAAAAGTGTATGAGCCAGGATAATTAGAGCTTCAATTATCGATTATCAGCATGGGATGAAAATACAAGCTTTGTTGAGGCTCTACTCAGTTCATTGTAGAGTTTAGTCATTGCTAATGTCCAACCACTTGATGACACAGTGCCCCCAGTCAGGGAGGTGAAGCCTTCCTTACGTTTACATTTATGGCATTTGGCAGACGCTCTTATCCAGAGTGACTTACAGTTTGATCATTTTACACAGGTAGGCGATGGTGGTGTTAGGAGTCTTGCCCAAGGACTCTTATTGGTGTAGTGTAGGGTGCTTACCCAGGTGGGGATTGAACCCCAGTCTACAGCATAGAAGGCAGAGGTGTTTCCCACTACACAACCATCTGACTGCCTTCCTCTCCTGAGAGTTTTCCACCTTCCTGTCCTGAGAGTTTTTTCTTCTGAGTTTTTATTGCCAGGATTTGAACTCATGATCGCTTGATGGGCAGGTAGTCAGATGGTTGTCCCACTCAGGTGCCACAGAGTTGCTTAAATGTCCAAGAAAGACTGAAAAGGTGAATGAATTCAGAGCAGTGTGACCTGCATGGGCTTTAATAGTTTCTCATAATTTTTAAAGCTGACCTGACTTTTTTTTTGAAAAGCTTTGGGCAATCGAACAATAAAAACGCTGTTCAAGATTATCTAAAACCAACAAGCCCATATTACATATGTCTTCAATGTAGTAGAGGACAAGAGAATATGAGGAAACATAAAACACAGTTTTTAAATTAATTTCATCACTGAAAGACAGAAGTTTGGCAATATCTGTATCACCCATGTGAAAATTTAATTGCCCCCTAAACTTAATAACGGCGTCACCTTTAGCAGGAACAGCTGCAACCAAGTGCTTCCTGTCCCCTTGCAGTTTGAAGGTATAACTGAATGAAAAGCAAAGGAGAATCAAATAATAAAAACATCGCTATTTATGATATTCTTACAAACCAAAATGTACACGTGTGTCGCACCAGAGAGTAAAACAAACTTGTGTATTTAATTACGTACTTAATTCTAGTCAAATACACAGACACAGACACACACACACACACAGACACACACGCACACACACACACACACACACACACACACACACACACACACACACACACACACACACACACATACACATCTTCAGCAAAGATGGTGCTATATAGAACCATGAACACGATTTAAATGATTTAAATCTCAAAAACACTTCTGTAAATCCATTTACAATTTCATAGATTGTATTAGGACACTATATAGAAAGGTGCATGATGCAGCATGTGGGATTGTGGGAAAATGTGTTATAAATCATATCTCTATTCCGTATGAGGACCATATGACCAGCAGGTGTCAGCAGTCTACAATACTTCCATTAGAGAGGTGTAATGGCTGCTTCAGGCGGCTCTTGAAGGGACCTGTAAAGAGAGATTCATTATTACTGAAAGTTATTGGATGATTAGTTTAGACAATGCAGTATCACTTTATTCTGGGAACCCCTCATAGATGCATTGTAAATCAGCTTATCTGTACAATTACTGCTTTTTTGAGCAAGCTCAAATTAAGCCATTGACTTAAACAATTAAACACAAAAACAGCCATTTCATTTCACATCTAAAACCAGTATAGATAAGTCTTCTTTTGTATGTTTTTTGTATGGATTTTGTATGTAATGCTGGTGATGGTAAAACAAATCTTTAAAAAAAGACTTTTTTTTGAGGACTATTTTGCCTTAGAACAACCTAAATGTATCCCTCCACCATGAACAGATTAATGTACATTTTAGGCCAAAACTTATCCCAAAACTACTATAAAATGATGTCTCAGACATCAGGCTGAGTATTCATAACCATTTGACGTAACTTCCTGTGATGTACCTTTTAGAGGCCTTAAATTCTTTAGACGTCTGGTTCCTACCACTACCACTGTGAATGATTCCGACTCAGTAAGTTTCACTAGAATCAAACATTTTGCACCAAACTACTCTGAATGACATCATTTACATCTTAGCCATTTAATTATGCCGAACTTTTGAAAAATCGATGGAGTCACAGTAGTTTAGCTCTGTAAGTCTGATGCAGAGCTAAAAAACGATGGATTAGGAGATCTACAACTGAGTAAACTCAACAGAGCTGCAAAATATATTACCTTTGACTTGACTTTAACTCTAAACCTAAATCTAATCTTAACATCAATCCTAATTCTAGACCTAACTGTAAGCACTGTTGATATCCAGCTGTAATTTACCAGGTAGTTTATTAGCAGTTTAACATCTATAGAAAATCCTTGAGGACCATCGAAATAAGGAGTAGCTTTGGTGGAATGATAATTTATTTGACAATCAAGTGAATCATCTGTCCATTTGTTCACTTAACGTGATTTATCCAACTGTTTATGATTTACAGTAGCTTTACAGTGCTATTTTCAGTGCCTTTGCTCTTTCTCTAAAGTCACACAACATAGGGACATAGGGTTTTTATTAGATTTGTTTTATTTGATTTGTGTTTTCTCATATGAGATGATGTTAGCATTTTTCTACACAACAGTTCATTTGAACACTTTTATGGGCAACATTTAAGATGCACCACTTCAAATAATTGACAACCTGAGGTGGAAGAAGGTAAGAAATCCAGCAGGAGAGCTCTGTGAGCTCTCTTGTTGATGAATACTGTCCTGCAGTATCCATTACTTTGCTGACATCTTTGCTACGTTCTGTTGTCATGAGCTTACTGAACAATCAGCTATGGTATGTTCGCACCTGTTTTTCACATGTCTCACCAAACAAAAGCAAGTCCATGTCAGTAGAAGAGCCTTGTTCACAGTGCTGTGGAAAAGAACTTGCCTGATTTCCTGTATTGCTGCATATTTGTGACACTAATTGCTTTCAGAATGTAATATATGACATAGGGAGCCTGAAGAAATGATAAATGGTTGTTTCATTTATTGAATGGAAAAAAGTTATAGCACCCATGTAAAAAATTGCCCCTAAACTGGCTGTTCCACATTTATCAGCAGCAAGTGCATCCGAATGCTTTGTATAACTGGAAATCACATGGCTGTGGAGGCCCACTCTTCTTATCAGAATTGCTTTAATTCAGCCCCAGTGGAGGGCTTTTAAGTGTGAACTGTTCAAGTTCTGTGACCATGTGACACTGGGCTGAACAATTTGGGGAAAATATCAGTTTTAACTGCAATTATTTTCTATAAAAAAAGGTCAAAGGCTTTTTTTAGGCCAAGAACACCAGTAAATCCCACTCAAATGGTGACTTAAGAGGGAAAGGCAAAAACCTACTTAATCTAAATCAATGGAACCAGAAGTCATTTTGGACCAGTTTGTTTGGTCCATTTATACACAATGTAAAGGGCAATTGGCACTATTCTGTCAAAAACTCAAAAACGGAGATACAAGGGTTTCTTCTGCCAACAGCAACACACACACACACACACACACACACACACATACACACACACACACACGTATATATTCATATGTTTACTTCACATTGCTGGAAAGGTTCTATATAAGGGATGTTTAGATTCAACAGAGCTGGCAATAATCAAGCTTGGGTGTGTCTAGTTTAACTGATTCCAGGTGTCTAAGGCAAACCTTGAACTGATATAGGATCTATGTGTAGGTTGTTTAAAAAGGTTCCTCATACTCACACATTTCATCAAGATTCTTTAAAGAAACAAAATTGGGTTCTCCAAAAAGCCTTTAGACTGTCGATCGATGAATTGATAATGATTGCTGCACCAAATACACAGGAAGCCCGAGAAAAAGTGTTCATATTTTGGCATATGTACATTATCAACACTGCACACTTACGTACTATGATAGAAATGTATATATTATATAACCACCAGTGCCATGTACTTTGCTGCAGCAGGTCAGCAAAAGATGAAAATAGCCACATCAACTGTGTTGAATAAATAAGAGCCCCATCTATTAATCACTTCTATCACCATAGGCAAAATTTGGGTGACCAATTTGTCTTAAAAGGGCCTTGTCAGCACCACAAGCTCAGCGTCCATGGCTTTGTGTCATTTTCAGAAGTAAAATGGCAGTCAGCCACCCTAGTGTGTCTCTCAGGCATCCCCCCAGTGTGGAACATTTAGCTCTGCAGATTATTACAATTACCTGCCACAGTTACTCACCAGCCGCATTTAGCAGTGGCCTTAGGCTGCGGTGCAACTCTGAAGTAGCTTGAGGTGCCACCAGCTTCAAGGAAGTGGACAAGCTGCTATCCAAATTAATAGGGTGGCTTTTTGGAACCTCATTGGCGCTCCATTTGGACATTGGACAGAATTCCTTCTCAGAAAGATCAGGTCTTCCCCAGAACTGTGTTGTTCTCTTATGGTGTGGCCTACATCTCTCTTAGAATGCATGTTCAGAACATATTGTTTAAGGAGACAGATCAGGACTATTCCAATTTTTGCTGTTGGTGTTCAGACAATATTTTGGTTTTCCTGAGGAAGTATGAGGCTGCATGTTCCTCATATCAGCTCTCCGTGATCTGAAACATTATTAACCAATGATTGGTAGCCTAAATCTCAAATGGCTTCACAATAAGTATGCAATGGAAGAATGAGAGCAATGCTTTCCTGAAAAGAGGTGATGGGCTGGAACAGTGGTGAGACATGAGATGCTAATGGCAGAATAGCAGTCATAAATGTTTGTTCAACTTGGCAGCTGTGTCAGGCAGCCAAAGGCCCATCAATCAACATATCAGCTTTCCAAGAACTGCTTAAAGGTTGGATATACCTAAGTTGAGTCAAACACTTCTAAAATGTACTTTTCTAAAGCTGACCCCGTCCCATTTTCTACATGTACGCAGTAGAAACCCCAAAGACCATTTAAAATGGTCAGTTTGGAGACTAGCAATTAAGTGAAGATTACAATGGATGGCTTCTAGCCACAGGTATGTTGGCAGACATTTGCAGAGTTAAATTAGCCTGATTATCCTCGTAGCAACTGTCGTGAAAATGTAAACCACATATGTGCTTATAACACCAAGGGTTATAAGCTGCCAAGGGTCTCAAGGAGAGGTGGGTGTGGCCGGAGAAATGACGACCACGAACATTCCTGGACACCTCGTGCCCATTAATTTTCACCAGCTAGGCACCCTCAGTTTTCAGAACCACAAATTGTGCCATTTGGGTTTCCAGGAAGCAAACAAATTGGGGAAGAGAGACATGCATAAGTGATATTGTCACAATGTTATAACCTTGATCCCCATCTCATTCATCGTGTTCTAGAAAAGCTGTGCGCGAGTCATTTGTGGATGATGTCAGGCATGTTCTCAGAAGTCATGCTGTTGATGAATCCGAGTCAGCCTGCCAGCCCGCCGTATTAAATATCACTGGGTGTACTACATGTATTTACAACAATCAATAAATTCCGTTTTAATGTTTGGATCATGGACAGCAGGTCAGACAGGGCTGTCATTCTCCACTACTTCAAAGGCTGGTTATTTTGATGTAATAGGAATTTAAAGACCATCATAAATTATACAAATTGGTCACTTCCATAAAACAGCTTGAGGGAATTTTGGCCTTAATTTTTCCTTTTACATTAAGTGTGGTGGGTAATACCTCTTAAAATCATGAAAAAATAATTGTGAATATTTTAGACTCTCATTTGTCCCTTTCTAAGCGTTAAAATTAGAACTATTTAAAAGAAATATTTAAGATGTTTCATGCAAGTGATCACAGGCATTTCTTTCCTAAAGTGAAAATGCTGATCTAAGATCAGTTTATGCTTTTCATATTCCAATGAAAAACATTATATTGGCTCTCAGAAGTGATCTAAGAAGTACTGTTTGACCACTGGCCAGTTCCTCCTGTATATACCCCATGCTCACATTTTTACATTTTTGATTGATTGACTGGGTTTTGGGAAAACCAAAACTACTCAGAGCAAAGCTAAATGGATCACAACTGCCTTAGACCCCAGACATCTACCTCATATACTTTGACTAGAAAATAAATAAATTAAGGGGAGTGGTCTCAGGATTTTGCACAGCACTGCAAAGCAACAGATACTCAGATGCAAACTGTTTTAGAACATATGCAGAGCCTTTTTAAAAATCTTTTCAGTAATGAACAGTAGCATTGGGCTGTGTTTGATCAAACACTGATCTTTAAGGAATGCCGAGTTGGCATGTGGCATCTTTGTGTTCATTCTATGTAATGTCCAAGGCATTGTGTTATTTATACTCTGTTTGCTCTTAATTGAGTGTGTGTGTGTTGGGGGTTAGATGGGATGGTGGGGGGGTGGTGGAGGGATAGTGCTGTGGCATCTTGATTTATTGCATTGGCAGTGCCAGCATGCCTCTCTTGCCACCATAGCTGTCCCAAGTGGTTGTATTGAACATACTGAATAAGAGGGGAATTGCTGGGGATTTGCAGACGCACGGCGAGTTTGGGTTCCATGAGCGCACTGCCCGAACATGCGCCCCCTCCTCTACAGGGGTATAATGGCCTTCCTTTGGCTGCAAGACCTGGTGGCTGTGCACCAGAGGTGATTTTTTTTTACAAAAAAGAAGGAGAGAGAATTAGTATTCTTATATTGATAAGCCCAACAGCAGTTTATGAAGCCTGCCTCATACAGTCACTGACAAATGTTTGAACATCTGACAGTTTGCATTTTATTTACTGAGTTTAACATAAAGTTTTTTTTCCTCTCTGTGTGACATTAAGCAAATAATCTGTAATTTAACATTAATTGTGCAGACATGTGCTCCTTCCTCTGTAGACAATGTGTTCTTACTTTTCACTGAGAAAATGAACAAAATGTTCATTTTACCAGGATACCAAACTTTTGATTACAACTGTAAACATTCTAAAAAATAAAGGTACCACAAAAGGTTCTTTGGCATAGAAGAGAAGATCCACTCTTAGTTTCATAAAGAACCTCTCAGTCGAAAATTCTTTAAAATTACAATTGAAGCCACTCCTTTTAACTTCTTAAAATTCCCAGGCTTATTATATACTAAGGCTTACTGTCCAGTAACTAACTAGATGAGCTATTTTTAGGTTATATGAGTGTGTAATAAAACCTGCAGGTGGGCCCTGGCCATTTCAGGGGTAAAAGATTCTTTAGGGAATCAAATGCTTTTGTTCTTAGAGTCACTCAAAATAGCCCATTTTAGAGCCTTTATTTCATAATGCACATAGGCTTTAAGCCACTTGTTGCAATAAAGGTACCTGTTTTAGTCAGCATTTCTTCAGTCTCATTACTACTCAAAGTGCAAATAGCTGCTTATTTGCATCTGCTTATTTGAAACTGAACCACTTCACTTCTTTCAGTAATAAAGATATAACTCATTACAGCCAAACGCCCCTTCACATGACATTAGAGAGTTTAAGTGTCTGCGTCCTTTTAACGGATGGCCATTCCTCTCTGACACAGGGACTCTTAGAGCTCCCCCTCTCCATACCGTCCTCCCAGCCGTAGTGCTGTGCTCAGTATGTGGCGGTTGGGCATATGTTCAAAGTAACACCTCATCACACCCCCACCCCCCACAACATGGAGCATTCCCAGGCCACGGTCAAACTGCTTGTCTTTCAATCACTCCCTCACTCTGTCTCCCTCCTTGTTTTCCCCCTCCCTCACAGTATCTCAGCTGCTGGAGCTGATGAAACATGCTCTCAGTTGCTGGATGAGCAGAGCGAGAGGTTAATGAGTGCTGGGGCCAACTTAACATGGTCTACACCACGGAGGAATCTAATTAGCTGTGTTAGTAGAGGAGCAGAGTCAGTCAGCGCTGACTTACATCTCACTCATTAAGGAAGAGCAGTCATGGCATCAGTCACTGTAA
This sequence comes from Pygocentrus nattereri, assembly GCF_015220715.1. NCBI lineage: Eukaryota > Metazoa > Chordata > Actinopteri > Characiformes > Serrasalmidae > Pygocentrus > Pygocentrus nattereri. The sequence goes on along the minus strand of NC_051226.1, from coordinate 22,545,756 downwards.
TGGCTAACCCCTAGATGTCTAGGGGTTAGAAGTTTCTCTGTACTGTCTAAATACAATTCTATAATTAATACTTCATAATTAAGTACAAAGCCAGTTTATGACGTGTCCTTAAAGAGCAGAATTGTTCACACCTTTGGTCTTGAGTATCTGTAGATTCTGTGCTTAGTGAATAACAAATCCCACGTAAGAAAACACTGGTGAATTTTAGATACTTTGGGAAAACTGCATAAGTGGGTTTTAAGAAAATATTCTCAGGAGTGGTTGGTGAATGAGGTCCAATGTTCTGCAAAACAAGACACTGTGCACAACAATAACTTTCAGACCCTGTTTATTTAGTGATTTTTAAGCCTCCTTGTCTAGTAACTACCACATGTTATTCAGTAACTATTATGGAATTCCGTAATACATTGTCACAGTTGCAAGAAAACTTTGTGAGAAAATTACATTTCGATGTAAATGAATGTAATGAGATTTTTATTTCAAGTACATCCCAAAAAGGGGTTCTTCAAAAGTTCTTCCTCAAAAAAGAGGTCCTTTGTAAAAGTATAAGTGTATGTAAAACTTCAGCAATTAACAAGAACAACAAATGTTTATTTGCATGGTATAATGATGGAAAACGTGTATGGTTACTTGAAAATGGTTCTGTATAGCAGCAAAAGGGTTCTTCTATTCTTACATGACCAAAAACCTTTTCTTTACTACATAGACCTATTTTTGCTAAGAGTGTCCTTTAGTAATGGCAATGATTATACATAGAACCATGAGAACACAAAGAAATCCCTTGAATGCTTAAATGGTTCTTCTCTGTAATGGAAAGCCTGTTAAATTGTTTTTAAGAAACCATTCAAAAAGTTCCAATATGGCACCAAAAACGGTTCCACTATTTTTACGCTGTTATTAAACTATTGTTGCACTATTGTTATGGCCACATACAAGAACCTTTTTTTGTGGTACTAAATAGAACCCTTTTTGCTAACAGTGTTCCTTTGGACCATTTCTGTTAAACCATGACCAGATAAAGAGAAACATTTTAAACAGTGAAACTAAAATAATACTAATAAACAGAGTTTGGAGGTTCTTATATGGCAGCAATGACATTTTTATGAAAGTGAATAATGCAAGCCTAACCTTCAGGTGTGTCCTTAGAGTTTAAGATGTTATTAAAATGTTTTAACTTCTTCTTACAATCACAATTGTGGTATCAAATTTAGAATCTGCACTTTTGACAGACTTTCTGTGTTTTTCAGTGAACTGCAAGTGAGAAATACTTAAACAAGGAATTTCAATGTGTATGTTTATGTTTACACCCAGGAAGGTTAAACCTAACTCTGTACTACAGACTGTCTTCTTTGTCTTTTTTAAAATTTTGCCTCCAAATTATCCTTTCACCGCCACCATCTCCTGTCACCCTGTCCACCTCGTTAGGACAGCGGGTCTGAGCTGTCACTCATCAGATCATATCTCCCTCTCTCTTCATTATTCCCTCTCTCCAACCCTCTTCATTGAGGCTACTGACAGGTGATATGCTCAAGCTGTGTGTGCTTTTCTGGTGGACTGGAGAGATTGTAAAACCTTAGAGTTAGAAACAGTAAAGATACTTAAATCAGACATGCAGTCAGGCATTAAAAACGATGCCACGTTAAATGTGTGGACAGAAGTGATCCAGAATTAGTTTAACTATGCCCGTTTAAAGGCCTTTACAAGAGAACAGTTACAGTTTTTACAAAAATAAAGGTGCCAAAAAGAGTTCTTTGAAGCAATGCCCAAGCAATCCCCAACAGCACCTTTCCCTGGATGGTTCTCTGGAACCATTTTTAGATGCAAAGCACCTTGTTGACTCACTTACTCACCCATGTTTAACAGGGTGAAAATTACCCACAAGGGGGCACCATTAGCACTTAAGTAGGTTTTAGGTTCAGTGCTTTATAAGGGCAGTGCTTCATATCAAAGACACTGTAATCCTTTTCACCCACAAAACTCGGAATATGACTGTGACACTTTCACCCGTAATGTTCAGGCTTTGTGTCATTCACACAAGTAGCCCTTAAACTGCATTTTACCAGGTTGCATGCGTTCCTGCTTGCCACGAAGTCCCTGGTAGACAAGAAGTGACAAGCTCAGCATGAACAGCCAAAAGTCTCTTTCTTTCCTCTGAAAACTCAACTGCAAAATCAAATGTGTGTCATAAACATTGAAAATAAGCCTTTGCATGATTAAAGAGTTATATGCATCATGAAAGGGTTCTTTAGCCACATAGAGAATTTGCTGTAAATTCTATATAGCACCTAAAAGGGTTCTTCTATTGTTACAGTGTCAAGCTTGTAACAGGAGAACATGCATAGATATCATCTATATAGAACAATCTATAGCGTATTTATACACATTTTCCATCAACTTGAAGAACGCTTTCATGATACAAAGAACCTTTTAATCATGCAAAAGGTTCTTTGAGTGTTAATGAATCTGTATAGAACCATTTTCTTTACTAAAGAAGTCTTGAACCTGGAATTGCATGCAATTACGCCTTTCCACCAGGCCTTCAAATCCCCACATCTTACATAGTGTAGCTTTAAGGAATCTTTATTTTCAAGAGTGTATATGGCATGTAGTGTAAACAAACTGAAAAAGATTAATGCTGGATTGTGACACTTGTCAGGCCTGCAGAGTATAAAACATGCATACATGCTGTATGTGTTAGTTTTCAAGGTGAAGGCTTTGGATAGAGAACCTGACCTTGTCACCATATATGTTTGCAGACACACATTACTCCATTGCTTGAGTGCCAGAGCGCATCTCTGTGTTGTCCAAAATTTGTCAAATATGTCCTGTCATGTGGGAGAATGCTTCCTCTGTGATGAATAGCTCACCAAAATAGAGGTACAATGTCTTTCTTCTGCAGGGAACTGCATATGAGAACTGTGTATGAGAAAGGGGGGGGGGGTGCAAACTTTGTGTGTTTGCTTTGAGTGGACATTTATGCATGTTTCTGTGTTTGTTTTCACACCAAGACAGCTGTGGTTTTCAACTGAGGTAGAGAGAAATGGAGATTTATTTTTTCAATGTTTTAATGTTAGAACTGAAAGAAACCGCATTACTGAGTTGGGAGAAAAAACACATTAAAGTATGTTGGGTATGCACTGTTATGAGTTGACGTGCAAAGCCTGAAATTATCATTTAAAAGTCAGTGGTGTTGGAACGGATTTTGCAGAATGTTTTCAAACCACATCATATAATAAGAGTCCTATTTTGATACCTTCAAAATTCAGTAATAATTATCATATTTGTTTCCCATACACTGTAAAAATGTGACTTCAAATGAATAGTCATTTCATGGCTTTTCTTGAGCTGAATCCAAACTCAAACTTCTTAGTTGAGTCAAAAATTCTCAAAGCTACTGTTTCTAAGTCTGTATTGCAAATTGTATTATATAATACAACTGTATTGTATTATTGAGTAAAATTTGCATTTTACTCAATTTCCCCACTAGCTGACACTTCCTCTATCACACAAGCCCCTCTGGCATGGTTTTGTTTTGGGGCTCATAAATAGCTGTGATATTGCAGGGATTCAAACTCACAATCTCTCACTGTTGGGACAAATTATTAGACAGCTGCATCACATGAGACTATGCAACACTGCAAAGTTAAAATAATAAATAATGTCTATAATTTATTAAACATTTATGGACACAAAATTAGCGATATTATGTGTGCCTGAGTGGTGCAACAGACTAAGCCATCATTTCAACGGGAGGTTGTAAGTTTAAATGCCAGCAACGCTATAGCCACCTACAAGTGTGTGCTCAAGAGGAAAAAATGTCTACTAGAACGGTGTGATGAAAAGAGTCCTAGCCAGTGGAAAAATTGAGTGTAAAACACAAATTTCTTTTATTTATTTACCTGAGATGCAGAACGAAAAAATTAATAGAACTTTTGACTCACCTAAGACATTTGAGTTGCATGAACTCTTGTGTCTTCAAGTTGACAATAATATAATTTTGATTTGAGCTGATCTCTCATTTTTTACAGTGTATGTTTCAATATAGTACAATATGAATATAGTGCAAAAATCCTGTACTTGGGTAAAATTCCTTGGGCATAATATTACTCCAATGAAAGTCACTGTCTGTATTTCTACTTTAGTACTTGAGTACTTAAGAATCAACAGTAAAAGTACTTTAAGTTTAATATTTATCATATTACTATATTGTATTGCTTTGATTTAGTTCATATCTGCAGCAACACAAATCTCCTTAACAGAAGCTATACATTTGTACAGTAGAATATATAGAGTAGTAATATATAGAACAGTGTTCTTAGCTAGGCCTTTGCCTTTTGAACTTCATTATGCTTCATAACAGTGTTATAAAGGGAACAGTTTAAAGGTCCTTATGTGAATTCAGAAAAATGCTGTCATTTGTCATTACTGGCATAAACTGTTTATAAATATTCAAGTATTTGTACTAGCTTTATAAATATATTATTCAATGCTTATGCATCTGCTGTGAAGTCCCTATGTAAGCAGCCTTCAAATAAAGTGTTAGTGACAGTTCTTATTACATATGGATAGGCCACATGTTCTGACATTGTCTAAAAAGAAACCAGGGTCGGGGGGAGGGGGGCTTTAGGGGCTGGAAGTGATTTGTTTGTGTATAGTGTGTGTGTGTATATGGGGGTGACCTCCGGAACAGAAGGATTTGGACAGGTGGGTTATGTTGGTCAGAAATAATGGTGCTAATCCAGTCCCTGCAAACGGAGACCAGGACCTCTTGCAAGCTGTCAATGGCAATCGTCTGAAGCCCCCCAAATCTACCTACCACCTACACACACATACACACACACACACACACACACTTATACACAAGCTATAACAGTCAGAGCTTATGATCACTGTTGGATCACTTGCTCTAAAAGTGTACACATGTTGGATTTATGCAGGTAATTATGGTCCACTAACCCAAATTAGGTATGTCAGAATAAATTACATGCTAATTATCACTCACTTGTGGCTATTATGTTAGCTAGTAACTGGAGCACATTTCCACAAAACACTGTACCACAGTAGATGTCTCTCAGCTTTGCTGTACTTTAGACTAACCAGAGATAAGAGTGACTGTTATGCTCAGGCCTAATGAAAAGATTTATGTAGCTTGATTTGTTTTTACAGTTTCCTGACATGATCACAAATAATGTTCAATGAAACAAGCACAGAATCCAAGAGTGCAAACTAGACAGTAAATTTGTGTGTCTGGTGTCTGGTGATCAGCCAGAAAGAGCTGTTAGTGTCCACCTGTTAGCATCCATAAACAAAAACCTGACAGTTATGATGTCCTCCCTGAGCAACAAGCAAACAGGTTCTTTCAGCCAGGGATCAGATTTCCTCAGATGAAAAGAGTCAGTAACTCTTTATAATGTTGCTGGTCAGAAGGCCGAAGGACACTACATAAAGGTAAAATAAAGGTTGCTAAATGCTTCTTGGCTTGGTTATACAGTTCTAAAAACCTTTGGTATAGAATCTTTACTCTTTTTCTCTTTTTTTCTGGGAGGATTTGCATAAAGCTGTAGAAATTTGTAAAGATTGTGAGCGTGATATATTCAATTTGGTCTGAATGTAGCCCTGTTAATTCCTCATAAAACAGGGAGAAACAAACTGGAAATTAAGAGTAGCACACAACACAGAGGCTACAAGCTCAACATTAAAAAGGTTATAGGACTGTTTAAAATATTGGAGCTTGTTTAGGAAACTGCACATAATATTCTGGGTTGTTTGTTCTACAGCTGTTATTCTCTGTGTTTATTCTGATGGGGACTCTTATTGTGAAGGCAAAGCTTCCTTTCTTTGGGGAAATAAATCTGTTAGAACAGGAAAAACCGAGTCAGTTGGAGCTCAGAAGTGAGAGAGTACAGATGTGAGCTGTGTGTAAAGCTAGCTGTTAGCCAAACACCCTGCTATTGTACAGTGTGGCTGTGGCTGATTACAGCCATTAAATAAAGCACAACAACTTGTTTATATGCAGGTTCTCCTTCTTTAATAGCAGTAAACGCTACAAGATTTTATATTAAAATTATTTAACTTAACTGAACTCAAAAGTTCTTCAAAACTCTATATTTCATTTACAAAAATGGTTTCTTTAACCTCTTAAATGGTCAGGACCCACCAGCTGGCCCAAATATTTATATCACGCTGTAATCTTAGAATAACTCTTGCACTGTATCCCATGTAATTACTAAGTAATAAGACAATAATACTTAAAGAATACGTTCTTTAAGGGTTAAAGAACATTGAACAAATATTCAGGGATCCAAAAGTAGCTCTTCCTTTGCATTTCTCCAAAGAATCTTTTCTTGCAACTTGATATTTCAGAGTGTACTTGTAGAAAGCACAAGAATCTGACCAGATAAGCAGACTGTCACCTCATAATATACCTGTTCCACAACTGGCCCCACCTCCAAAATCTCTGCATGGGAATGCTGCCTAGTGATAATGAATGGAGACAAATTAGGCAAAGAAGCTAATCACTGAGATGAAGAGGGCATGTTCTCAGACGTCCCTCCCCCCTCCTTTATAGGAGAGAGAAAAGCATGCTTGACGTTTGCATAGCGACAGTTAGCATATTTGGGTCTGTTTGCAGAGTGCCCTGTCCAAAGGCAGTGTACTATTTAATCAGCGGCGCGATTTAGCACCATTGGACACCCCTTTACAGTCCCGATCAGCAGGCTGCTATTCTGAGAGCAGTGAAAGTAAATATGCATTAGCACATGTACGCCCCTGCCTAGTCCAGGAGAAGTAACACAAGCACACAAAGAGCTGCGTATTTACCTCTCGCTTTAACATAGGTTGCCATGGTGTTTAACAAATTATGGCAATTACGGCAGTTTACCCACGGACAGCAGCTGGGAAAGATGAGGGGCAGGGAATGGGAGAAGGAGAAAAGAAAGTGATGATCCTGTGTGAATGAAAGGGCAAATGGATGAATAGATGGAGGTTGATAAAGGAGAGGCAAGAATAGGCCTCCTTTGCCAGGCAATCAAGGCTTCAGCTTATCTAATGAGCTTATATATTACATCCACTGTTTGGCTGAATTGACCATAGATCTGGTGTTTGCAGCCAAAAAGGATGAAAGAGCATATCTTTGGTTGGTCCATAGCATTCTAAAATGAACAGTTCAGAAAAAGATTCAAAAGTTTTATTGTCTTATGCACAGCAGAACAGGCAGTTACACTGTACAATGAAATTTTTACTTTGCTGTTCCTCCATTCACCAAATATAATCTAAAGAAAACATAAGAATAACTAAAAACAGTAGTAAAATTTAAAAGTAAAAATGTACAGTATGTGCAAAGTTGAAATAAAATTAAAGTTACATGTGCATATGTGCCAATATGTAGAGCAGCTGTTCATAAAGTGCATCAAGTAACAGATGTAAACAGTATTGTTCTAACAGCAGCAGTACAGTGTAGGTAAGGTGCAGTTATTGGATTGCGAGGTTAAACCAGTTCAGATTGGGAAGGGAAGAGGTAGTATGTGAGGTATTCACCAGCCTGATGTTCTGTGAATAGAAACTACATGTCAGTCTTGTAGTCCTGGACTTCACACTCCTGTAACGTCTGCCTGAAGGTGTGAAGAATCTGTTCTGGGGGTGTGTACTGTCCCTGATAATGTTGCGGGCCCTCCTGATGACCCTGGCATGATAAAAGTCCTGTAGTGAGGGGAAGGCTGCTCCTGAGAAAAAGTGGAGCTATCTTTCTCAAATTAATTTTGACCAGCACAGCAACAGGCTCAAACAAACAGTCTCACCTAGCCAGCAGCACAGATATCAAGGCTGTAGCAAGACCAGAGAATACATCAACCAACTAGGTTCAGATTTCAGATCTTCAGCATCTACACTCTTCAAAATAAAGGTGTAAAAAAAGGTTCTTTGGAGATATTTCAGAAGAACCACTTTTGGTGCTCTAAAAAGACCTTTCCATTGGTGGTTCTTTCAAGAACCATTTTTGTAATCAAGATGTGCAAGTGTGAAATTGAAAAAACCCTTCATGACATTCACTGGTTACTTTTACCACTGGATTATTATAACTGCCATATATCGCACACTAACTAAACCAATTCCTTGAAACACATATCACATATCTTCAACTGACAAACAATTAAATATCAACACAAATAATCCTTTTCCCAGAGGCCACGTGCCTCCCATGAGCCTCCCTACCACACCTCACGAGGTTCTAGAGGCCAGTGCCAGCCGGTAGTGGTTCACTACACCATGATACATTTTCACAGTCCTGTTATACAATTCAATTCAACTTTCAACTTTGTTGTCATTGTACTTATATGGGGGTTCAGTATAACAACACATATATAGCAGTATAACAAATCAGTGCATTAGACACTGAGTGATGCAGTGCTTACAATGCATCAGTATTGTGGTTTATGTACATAGTTTAAGCTCTCTTATCCAGATATTCAGGAATTAGGGATGTACTAATGCAATGTATTATATCATATCAAGGCACATTGTATTGTTTTGCTGTATCGTAACTAGAATGTTAGCTTGTGGTTAGTGTATAAGCTTGCGGTTAGTGTGTTAGCTTGGGGATAACATACTAGCCTAAGGCTAGAGTGTTATGTCAGGACACTCCGAAGTACAGCTTTTCTTTCAGATATTGTACTTCTATAATATCAAATGCTCTAATAAATGAGTAAGTGCTTATTTTTGTTATATCAAAAACAGTATTGAATCGAGACACCACAATTCCAAATTAAAAATATTTTTAAGATGCTCTGAGAAAATCTAACCTGTAAAAGTGAAAGAGTACCTCTGGTGGTTTGCTCTGAATGGGCTTTAGTGTGATACATGGCTCACTTGTTGGGTTAAATGGGGCGGAATGCATTGCAGGGCTGCCCGTGTTCACAGCATTAGACACTGAGTGACGCAATTATGCAATTGTGGAGCTATTTTCTCCCAATGAGCTGACAGGTGCTGGAATTGATTTTTTTTTTCACCATCTCCCCTGTGCCCCATTGCTCACTAGATAGAAGGAAGCTGAACACAATTTGTCACTGTATGTTTATATATAAACATGAGATGGAGTCAAATGTCAATTGCAGAAACATATTTGTGTACAGCCTGAGTGGCACAAACCCGTTTCAAGGCAATTTTCCTCCAAGATTGTGTCTTGAACCAGATGAAACATCTGAAATGCTTATGATTCTTCAGTGGAAGAAATTTGTTTACATAGGAAATGCTGTGCTGATGGGATTTTCAAAAGGTTGTATTGGAACTGGAACAGGCGGATGGATTAGTGGTTTGCTTTTCTAATATCAAGATTTTCGCCCCTCTCTTAAGATGTGAGTTTTTCTTTTGCATAAGAATCCAGGCCTTTTCAAACAAGTGTTAAATTTGTCATCAACTAGGCAATGGGTACTCTAAAATTCCCCCACTGGCATGACCCGCTGCCATTACTGTCTCATTCTGAACTAGAAAAGAACTGAAGAGAAGCGTGTTAACTAACCTTCCCAGAGCTTTAGGACCTCTAACCCTGCAAATTCCCCATTCGCGGGTAATCACACTAGAGTGTGTTTGAGTGCTCCAGCTGATTGACTTGTCGCTCCTGATTTTGAAAGACTGGCAATCGCTTTTGAAATGATTCCATCTCAGCGAAATGGTGTCATTTGTTACAATGGAGACTGATTTGGAAAGGAGTGAGATTGAGAGGAAAAAGAGCGATAAAGAGTGAGCTGAGGGCTCAGTTGTTCTCTGTCTCTGCATGTAACAGTCTCACAAAAGGTGATAAGGCACTGGCATTTAACCTGTAGAATAGCCAATGGAAAATAGTTGGGTGATGAAGAAAGCTGGGTGTTTGGTATTAGAGAAGCTTAATAACGCTTCTATAAAATACAGAGAGTAATTGCAACATACTCAAATCGGTGTGCTATTGGTAATCCAAAATACAGTCATTTGTGTTGAAGATGTTTCAACCACATCTTAGAAGGAACAAGGTCTAAATGAGTTTTTGGTATTGTTACATGGGTGATTAAGACAGATAGTTTTATTATTTGACTGATATTACTGGCCTAAACATTTTAGACCTGGTCAATCTGAAAATAAATATCTGCAATCAGTAAGTTTCAGTAGTGTATAAAATATTATGTTTTGTACAAAATTACATTGGTCAAAAGAAGCAATGCAAGCAGGTCAGTTGCAGATCAAATCCATAATATGTTCCATTTCTAACAGAATAACCTTTTGAAATAGTGACTTAAGAAGCATTCACTGCAGTCTGATAAATTTGAAGTCACGCAAACCTGAGAAATAGTAATACTAAAAGTTATACTATGCAAGACGTGGGGATTTGGAGACCCCTCTGGTGTAAATGGGTAATTTAAATGTGTAATCACGCAACTTGCGTAAGAACAATTTCTACCTCTTTGCACCCCTTCCCTGGGTGGATGAATCTGATGATTGTGAGCACATTGAAGGAGTATTCAAAGAGAAATCATTTAAACCATAAATAAGAATATGAGTGAGTTATTTACTATTGTAATCATATCGTCATCATATGTATGTTCATTTTACATTTGTGGTCCGATAAACTCCTGCACTATCCAACACAGCACCTGTGACTTTCCCCTAATTATTTCAGGCTGTAACTCAGGAACATAAAATTTTAGCATGTTTTTTTCCTCCTAACTAAGTAAAACAACTTCTTTTGATTCTAACAAACAAATCTTACCTAGTACAGCTTTAAAGAAGGCTGAAAGCAAAGCTGAAAGCAATGACAAAAACAGGCAGTAGTGCAGTGGCAAAATGTCTCATATATCCACAGGGTTGCAGGTTTAAATCAGAGCATTAAAAATATTTTGTCGCTGCCAAAACAAGCAAACAAACAAAAAAAAACAAACAAAAAAAAACAAATATCTCCCATTTCCATTTTAAAAATAACTGTAGAATATCCGTTGCCATTTTCATTATGCATAAATTTCATGATGAAAGGAGCAATATGTACTAATATGTACTGCTCCAAAATTGTCTGAAATAAAAACTCTTTACATTAATGTACATTAAAAGTAAAGAAAGTTTTGCCTTCTCCTGTAAAGTCAGTATTTTAGAAATACTTTTCTTTGACAATGACAACATACACAAAGTCTTTCCTGTCAGCCCATGGAGGTTTTCTATACATGTGTCCTTAAAAGCATCCCAAAAAGGTTTGTTCAGAGCAATGTCATAGACGAACCTCTTTTAGTTTCCTAAAGAATCTTTCAGTGGATGTTGATTCATTTCTGCATATAAAATGCACAAGAATGAAGAACTGTCATACAGTTTAAAGTTTCTCCACAAAAGGTAAACCTTCTATACCAGTTAAAGGTATTGAACCACGTACTCCAGCCAGGAACCACTGAGGGACCTTTATTTTTAAGAGTGGAGATACAATGAATTTCAACCCATGAAATGGATCCAGAGATCAAAGGACCTAATCAAGTTCACAGTAGGTAAGTTTTAGGGTTGAGGCTCAAGACCAGCTTCCATCTAACAGCATTCACAAAAAGATATCTGACAAGCTGACTCTAATCATCCTGATACACTTCCCTGAAGACCCAGTGATGTCATTTTACTTTGTGATGGTGAATGATGGAGGCTCTGTGTACTATCACCTTCTGGAATGCTTGAAAACCCAGCAGGGATCATATCAGAAATCAAATGAGCTTCTCTAAAGCAAAAGAGAATGAGCAAGCGGCTGGCGATAGACAGATGGTGAAGGGAAAAAGTAAATGGTCGGAAAAATTGGAGAACAGGAAACCAATATCAGGAAACAGAAAATAAATAACCGAGGATGATTTCGACTTCACTAAAACTGACACTCATCATAAAAAGGAATGAATGGAGAATAGTGAAAGCCAGGAAAGGATCAAGGAGAGAGGAAGAAAGAAGGAAAGCAAAAACGAAGATAAGAAAGAAAGAAAGAAAGAAAGAAAGAAAGAAAGAAAGAAAGAAAGAAAGAAAGAAAGAAAGAAAGAAAGAAAGAAAGATCAATTACTCAGTGTTCAGATTTAGCTTTAATGCTGTAATACTAACTCAAGCAAGACTGATTTGGTTGACTGATGAACAATCTTAATGGAAGGTGTTCACAGTGCAGGGAGACGTGTAATCTGTAATTACACAGATGTTTATGGACTACAGGCTTATGAACAATGTGTACCATATACCTAAACAAAGGTTCTAGGTTTGTACACACAGTTCTAGAAAAATCTTTCATTTGTACAGGAGTGTGTAATCAAGTCCCGGGATCTACTGTGTGCCCAGCACAGTTTACTAAACACTTCTGATTAAACTAATCTGTTAATTACCAAGTTTAATACACTCTAAGCACAAGTCTTCTAAAAGATGCTACAAAATATAATACTAATACTAATACTAATACTAATACTAATACTACTACTACTACTAATAATAATAATAATAATAATTTCATGTAAAACTAAATCAGTCTTGAAGTTGTCCCAGATCTATACATGATTCCATTTACTTTAAAACCTTTTTCAAAGTTGTAAGTGTTATTGAATAGATAGATTTGTCATAATAATGAAAACAGGTTTATTCTACATACATTGCATTTACACTGAACAAGCATGCTTTGAAAAATGTTGCTTAGAAAAATGAAGTATTACTCTATGTTAATAATTACACTGCCGTTGTGGTGACCTGACGTCATCTGATCCAGGTCACGTCTGTTGAGCTACTGCATTGGCAGCCTCTCAGGGTAACCCAACACCTTATGTTATTCAATGCTCAGAACTTAGAGCACACATAATTTAGCACTGCACTGACACTGATGTCATAGTGGTGTGTTAATGTGTGGTGTTGCGCTGATATGAGTGGATCAGGCACAGCTGTGCTGCTGGAGTTCTTAAACACTGTGTCCACTCATCTATATTAGACACACCTACCTTGTTGGTCCTTGTAGATGTAAAGCCAGAGACAGTAGCTCATCTGTTGCTACACAGTTTGTATTTCACAGAATGATATTTGCAAGCTTCAACCAATGGATGTCCATGACACAAGGCACCACGGTCACCTCTGTATCACATTAGCTATCTCAGTGATAACATTTACTGCAAGGACTCAGATGTTGGCCCACATTTCAACTCCCTCTCTTAACTTATCGTGGAAAACTAAATTTCTCTTCTGTGAAATTAAAGAGTTTGTGTCGTATGCACTTCTAGACTGATCCATTCATTCCCCATTCCACACGGTCTATATAGAGAACCTATGCTCTAAAGTGTTTTGGTGATATTTACATATAACTGTCCATTCAGACTACAGCAGTTTAGACTGTTTCTTGGTACATCAATGACATAAATGTCACAAGTGGGCCTCAAACAAACAAACAAACAAACAAATAAATAAATAAATGGTAGATATAAGCATGTGACCCCTTAAAATTTAATAACTGAATAATACCCTTGAGGTTCTGAGGGGTTAAAAGGAAAAAAGAACACCAAAAAAAATCACAAAGAAGGCAAGAGGCCACATGGGCTACAGGCTCTGTGTTTTAATAGACAAAATTAGAAATTTTGTGGCTGGCATATTGAACAATAGAGTGGAACACCTTTCATACAGAATGTCTGCATTATGCAGAGGTTCTTTAAGCTTTAAAAAGTCTTTTCACACTTGCCTCTCATTTACAACTTTGTTTCCAGTGAATGATTAGGGAACTACAAGTGGTTCTTCTTTTATATCATCTTGATGAGTTTCTCATCAAGAAACACTGATGAACAGACATTAAATAGGCATTTCCAACTGACTCCAGTGTTTATTCATTGTCACGGTGCATGGTGAGGCAGTAAAATGAGAGTAATGATGGAAAAATTGAAGAACCGACACCACTGATTCTGACTATTCAGGGAACACGCACACTGAAGATTCATGCTGTGTTTCTTATTGTCTTTCTGAAAAACTCTACACAGACTGTGGATGGGCAGACAGCAGAGCAGGTTTACATGTAGACCAGGCTTGTATCACGATGTTCTCTGAACATGGCTGCTCAGTCACAATTCATGCAACTGCTCCCTCACTTCTTTCCTGTTATGTGAGGTTGTGAAGAAAGGGAAACCTAGTACAAAACACATGATGCATAAACGATGTAACTGAATTGCTGTATCCAAACGAGATACATTGTTTTGAAATGACAAGCAAACTCACATATACATATTCTCACTAACCTCATCAAAATCAAATTTCCAGTTTTCTTTTTTAGCACAATTTGAAAAGGCCAGCTGCCCTTTAATTTATGTCAATATTTTAAGACAAATGGACCAGTATAAATGAAAAATTACTTTAAATGTTTTCTTCTCCTATAAAGATCTAATTGCAGAAACACAAGCTTTTGTTACAACAGCAATGATATACATCGACAGCAACTTTACCAAGCACACCTCCTTGTTTCTACACTCATTGTCCATTTTATCACCTACACTTACCCTAAAGGAGCACTTTGTAGTTCTGCAATTACAGACTGTAGTCCATCTGTTTCTCTGCAGACTTTGTTATCCCCCTTTTACCCTGTTCTTCAATGATCAGGATCCGCACAGAACCTCGCTGTCCACTCTCTTAGGCACAGTTACCCTGTTGGTCCAGCTTGTAAATATAAAGTCAGATACTGTAGCTCATCTGTTGCTGCACAATTCATGTTAGTCCTTCATCAGTGGTCACAGGATTTTTGTTTTTTTGGTTGGTGGACTATTCTCAGGCCAGTGACTATTCTGAGTCCTAAAGTGACTCCAGCAGCACTGATATGTCTGATCCACTTGTACCAGTGCAACACACTCTAACACACCACCACCACATCTGCAGTGCTGAGAATGATCCACCACCCAACAATACCTGCTCTATGGTGGTCCTAACCATTGAAGAACAGGGTAAAAGGGGGCTAATAAAGTATGCAGAGAAAGAGATTAACTACAGTCTGTAACTGTAAAACTACAATGCGCACATATAAAGTAAGTGGAGCTGCAAAAATGGACAATGACTGTTAAAAAAAGAGGTATAATTAATGAAGTGGCCAATCAGTTAATATTATATCCTCACTAGTTTTGGCTGAATGTGTTAATGCACACATACAGTGTGTTAATGCACACATACATGTAACCAGTAAGACTCCACTAAGAGTTCTGTAAAGCACACAGGAGGAAACGTTAAAGTCTGGGTCTGCTGTTCTTACAGTGGCGATGGAGAGCTTTTGTTCACTGATGAGATAATGAACTCAGAACTGTACAAAGACACTTTGGACATAAACCTGCAGAAATTTGAAACTGATCAACTCAGCCTGAAGTATGTCAGTTGCCTTTTAAAAGGATGCATTCCCAAAAAGAAAATTACATTTTACATCTTGGTTTTTAACAGTGAACTTACATTTTTAAGATTGGCACAAATGTCCACATGCTTTTGAAAACACTGTATATCATGTGTGTTCAAACACTGTACTGTATACATAATGTCACTGTCACAGCAAAATCCTGTACTTCAAAAATTATGACTTTACAGATGGGGAAAAAACATTCATCACTTTTAATAGAAGCTGATGCAGACGTATTCCAAGTGAATTTTAAGCATTTTGATTGGTCCATTCACCATAAAATTTATATATATATATAGTGTGCATTTGTATTGTATGTGAGTGAGAGAGAGAAAGACAGACAGACTTCTCTACCAAAATCCATGCAAAGAATCAATGTAACCCAAATGACACCAATCAGGACTACCTCACACTCTGATGAATATATGACTTTAGTGTGCACTTTCCAAAACAGGCCTTGATGAAAATTGTTTGAATCGTGTTTCCGTCCACTCTCAGTTGGGTCCAGGCCCATTCAGTGAGATATGACCTCTTCGCTATACTGATTCTTATTCAATTATTCCTAACATTTTTAAAAATAATGTCTGGAATTATCCAGAGACTATGTTCCAATTTCACCATCATTACCACCACCTCCCTCTTACCTCTGTGATTGGCCCTACTTTGTAGTCTGATTGCAAAGACAGTCCAAATTCCCAGGTAGTTACCCTTCATATGGAGGCAAATATCTCAGCGGTTGTCAGACTGCAGCGCAATCACCAGTTTAGGAACTCCTGTTAACTGATTCAGCCCTGTAGAAGTAACTAAAGGTTAATTTAGCAATGTTGAATTTATTGTGAACTTGCTCGCTAGTATACTGCCCGTTCTGGACATCATCAATAGGCAACTGACCTGCCCACCCACCGTGCACAAATGCATTTATTCATAGCAACTATTGCCAGGTTGGAGTTTTACAGAGCTTTAAAGAACATTGTGAAGAATCCCCTTTAACATGACAAGGAATTATATCAGTCTTTGTTTAGAGTTGCCTATTAGCACTAGCTCATCAATATCAAAACTCAGTGAAAAAATGAGAAATCAGATTACCTGTATGATTTCTAATCATGCCAGAGCTAAGCTAGTGCCCACATGCATGCAGTTTTTTGGCCACTCTAGATTAAACATGGACATTTGAGACTTGTAAAAGACATTCCACATGTTTTATTTGAAGCTTGTAACTGACAATATATATTTTACCTTGTGTATTGCAGTTTTGTAGTTGACTCAGTAAGGAGCTTTGATGTAGAGCTGCCTCTACTGCCTTTTATTTCTAACAACTGACCGATATCTGTATGACTACAGCTTGCTTTTATGGTCAGTCACTGACAGAAGGGTTAGAGTGGCGTTTATATCTAATTGTTCCCATTTAGTGCACTTCAAATGATTTAGGCCTTCAGTTCAGCTCCTGAAGTCCTATTGAATGGGAAAAATCTGACCTCTGAGAAATCCTTTTTACTGTAATATCCTGTCATGCTAACTGTTAGAGTCACAGTGAGGACGAAATTCTCTTGCCCAGCAGGAACAAATCAAAAGTGGTGTTTCTGTCTAAACAAAGCATCCTGACAGAGACTTCAATGTTCCAAAATGTTGAGAGTATTTATGGAAGCTTTCGATGCTGTTTAAGAAGAATTTTATAACAGAAAGCTGTTATTAAAGATTACTCCAAGCACGAGGAACAAGAAGCTAAGCTCAGCTCAGATTCCTCATGAGAATTAATATTTCGGTCTTTACTCTTAAAACAGGCGTGAGTTCCCGCTGAGCTCTCATTGTGTTGTGGATAATTTTATTCCATTCAAAAGCATAAATGACCACTATTTATCCAAAACTGAAAAATTTCAGTTGAGGTGTTAAAATGTCAGTGCTCGTGAAAGGGTTTTGATTTCAATCATCCTGCCTCAAAGGAGATGTGATTCAAATATACTTAAGTCAAATTATAACAGGAATTTGTTCCACAGACAAAAAAAACCTAATGTGTTTAAAGGTGATTAGGGGTTGGGCGGACCAGCGCTGAACGGGACTGAACGCCTTTAAAAGCACTCCATTAAGTCTGATTGCTCCTCTTCAGAAGGAAGCCAATAGAGAGATCCCTGCTATTGCTGTGATTTGGGTGAGAATTAACATGCAGTACCTTGCACTGAATGAAACTAAAGGAAGCAATAGTGGAGACAATTGAGAGTTTCAATACCAGGACAGAGAGAGAGAGAGAGAGAGAGAGAGAGAGAGAGAGAGAGAGAGAGAAGGAGCGGCAGAGAGAGAAAGAGAGAGAGAGCTAGAGAGAGAGCTAGAGAGAGCAATGATGTGGTCAGTTCAACAAAGAACAGACAGAAGCACTGGTTGAGCAGTTTTGTGGTGAAGATTAAAGTGATAAAGACAAAGCAAAGACACAAAGAAAGAGCTTTGGAGCAGTTTTTCACATGTAACATTTCAAATGTGATATTTCAAATCTCTTTAAAAGTATGTGGTTGCCAGTAAAACACTATATCCCATTAGAAAAAATAAACATAAAAAATAACAAGAAATTCTTGTTTTCAAAAAAGAGGTTGAGATGGAGAATGTATTGTATAAGGTTATATATAGATAAAGATTCTTCTGTTGTTACAGGACTGACATCATAACAATAACAAAACATTTTCAGAATGGTTCTATGTACCATAAACAACACACTAGCCATCAATCTGAAGAACCATTTCACCATATAATGAACAATTTAAGCGTGCATATGGTTCTTTGAGTGTTCATGGTTCTTTATAGAGCCAATGTCTTTAATAAAGGACCCTTAAAGAACCATCTTTTTAAGGAGTGGAGATTTGTTCCATCAGCAGCATGTTTCATTTTATTTAATGAAATATTGATTATTGATTGGCATTGGACGATGACTTAATACTGGGCTGCAATGAAATGTTTGGAAATGGTTTAATGAACACACTGACATACAGAAAATGCAGATAAAGACTGCTGTATTAATGTTATCTGTATTTATTGTAATACTAGTGTGTGTGTGTGTGTGTGTGTGTGTGTTTTACACCACATGCCAGCTGCACTTCACTTGTCTTAATGAATGAAGCAACAGAAATGCAAAATTACTTTCAATACAACTGTGTTCTGTTAAGTTACAAGTTAAATTATAAACGCTTCTTCCAATTTAATATGAAATATTAATGAATATGAAAAGAAAAGTCTCAATATCCCTTCTTCAAAATGCGCAAGAACCAAAAAAGGACAGTGTACCTTTTTCACTTTTTCCTGTCTTTAGTCTATTTTACAGTAGAGAAAAAAACACTCTCTGACATTTTCTGTCTTCAATGATCTGCTCTCATTCCCTGTTTATCTGTATCAGGAGCTTATTGCTGTTGGCTTATCAGTTGTTATGCCACGCCCTTTCTAAATAAAAAGAAATAGTGCATGTTTGAGTTCATTTTGAGCAATGCACAGTTGTTTATTCTCTATTTTGAAATTGTAATATGCACTATTGTACTTGTTTCACAGTTTGTACAGTTTTGATTTGAACTTACTTTCACTTTAAATATGAACTAAATGTGTGATTTTATGGGGTGAGAGGAATATTTGTCTTCAACTGTATGTCTAAAGACAAATCATGATTTCGTCTAAACCAAACTGAGTCGTAATACAAATGGTAGCCCTGCACACACTGAAGGGTAAACGTTAAAACGTTGATTTTGAATGGCAAGAACTCCATAAGACTTGGAGTGTCTGAGCACAGAAACACTTTTCTACATTGATTAGATTAGATTAGATTAGATTAGATTCAACTTTATTGTCATTGTGCAGAGTACAAGTACAGGGCCAATGAAATGTAGTTAGCATCTAACCAGAAGTGCAATATATAACATTATTTACATAAAGTGCGGTGGTAACAGTGACCAGTGCATAAATATAACTGTTATATACATGTGTGTATAAGTGAAATGTGAAATATGTAATATAAAATATGAGACATACAATATAAAATATACAGTGTTATATATGCAGTGTTATATGTATCTATCTATCTGTGTATTATGTTTATATACAGGAATGTACATATTGAATATATAGTATATAATATACATATATACATAACACATACATAAAGTGAGATATGCAGTAATATGAATGTAGGTTATTATATACACATGCGTATACAAATATAGACATGTAGATGTAATAGATACTGTGCAGATCAGGGAGCAGCAATACAAATGAAAGTTGTATGAATGAAGTATATCATCAGTGCAGAAGGTGTTGGAAGTGCAGTTTTTTAAAGTGACTGTGTAGCGTTCGTCAGGATAACCGCCTCAGGAAAAAAGCTTTTCCTAAGCCTGCTGGTGCGGGAGCGGAGGCTCCTGTAACGCCTGCCAGATGGTAAGAGGCTGAAAAGTCTATGATTTGGGTGGGTAACATCTTTGATGATGTTTCTTGCCCTGCCCATGCAGCGTTTGTGGTATATGTCCTCGATGGTGGGTAAATCGGTGCCTGTGATGCGCTGCGCCGTTTTTACTACCCGCTGGAGTGCTTTGCGGTCAGCAGCGCAGCAACTGCCGTACCATACAGAGATGCAGTTGGTGAGTATGCTCTCAATGGTACAGCGGTAAAAGTTCACCAGGAGGTTTCGTTTATTTAGTACATTTGTACCTATTCAAGGGCTATTTATTCATCTGATGTACACTACGCAAATATTTTACATAAAACTTATTTTAAAAACGTGAAAATATACTTTACTTATTTATATTCATCAGATGCAATCCAATTTGGATAAAGCCAAAACTGATTGAATTGAATTGTATAAGACCTGTTAGATTTTTCCACTAAATCTTATTAGGAGGCGTTGCGCATGTGCAATAGTAACAGGAAACGCAGCAACTAGGAAACTGCTTCAGCTGGCATGGTGGACATGAAATGGCTCTTTTTATTAATACAATCTCCTGCCGTCCTCTGTTATACAGTGCTGCACATTAACTTAATTTGTGTTTTTAATGTTTTTGACCACATATTGTTTCATTTTGCTTATTTTGAGAGACAATCTAGACAACACCTGCAAACTAACTAGCTAGCATCCTTGCTAGGTCTGCTGTCATGTTAATGGGTACAAAAGGTAGATTAAATAAATAATGGCAGTGATTTATTGTAAAGCAGAATATATATATATATATATAGATGTATTCCAGTAATAGTCAAATCAACCGTTCATGGTTTTTTTAACTGTAGGTGACCTCGACAGATTAGCGTGGCATGAAGTGACTGATCGGGTCACTAACTTGCATGATGGTCAGCATGAGAGCTGCACCTCAGTAGGAATGTGGTGCACATAAACATTTGCTTTATTTAGTAGTTCAGTTGCGAGTGAATAGAAAGTCTTAAGCAGGCAATTTGATCACAGCTGAAATCTACAAAGTTATGTTTATTTCTTTCACATCAGACTTTAAAGTTTACATGTGTTTTGTAATGAGACTCAGCAAATACTGTTTAATTAAAACAGTTTGGGCTACAGTAAATGTAATGTGTGTGAATTTAACATGTATTGTCATTTAATACATTTGCACAGTCTACATATTGTGCTGTGAATACAGAAGGTACTATTAACTCTTTAGAAATACATAAATCTTTCATAAAAGAATTGCATAAATCCTACAAGTACTTCATTCAGTTTTATTGAACATGATAGAAAAACATATATTATAATACCATTTTATGTTGGTTTTATATATTTAAATTGAATGGAAAATTGACTTGTAATTAAAATACATAAGTTTTATCTTTTTGGCTTAAATATTTTTTTGAGTGTTTACATCTACAGTGGACTGTTCCGAAGCCTGAGCCATCTCAAGCCCTGTTCTTTGAGGCCCCCCTGGGGCCTCTGACAGCTAGAAGCCCCTGGGTACTGGCCCTGCTGGCTTGTTCAGTAATCCATCCCTAAATGGTGGGAAAAAAGCAGTCCTATTTTTCTTTAACCTGCTGAGAAAGTGAGTAACCCTTCAAGATACTAAGCCATTGCTGTCTCTGTTTAACTGGATATCAAATTCAAGAGAGGCTTTGACTAGATCTTTTCACAGATGTTGTTATGTCTGGATACCTGGTTTGTATGGTGCCATTTCAACCAGCCTGTAAAGACTAAGAGAAAAGTCTAATTCTGAATCACTCAATACTAAAAAAGCTGTCATTGTTATCATTTGTTGGATTGGGTTTAGATATTGTGGCCAGCACCAGCTTTCGTGTTCCTCGGTTCATCTAAACTTCTCTACAGCTCCGTTCTTTAGCTGTTAAACTCTTTTGTCCTTATTATTTAAGGAGATTTAAACAGGGAGACACCTGCACTTCAATAAGAGGCCATAATACCTCAACTCTATACCATAAGTCACCAGCTCCTTTCGCACCAACAATATCCTACTGCTGAAAATGTCTGTTTCCACAGATCAGCTTTAGCTTGAAGTTGAGCACGCTGATAGATTAGTTAGATTCATTTGATTATGTTAAGCCCTGCACCTTTTCACATGTCCTGCTTCAATAGCGTGTTGGACAAAACGCTGTGTAAGACCCCCTTTGAGGGGGATTTGTACTTATCAGTTCCTATTATTCATTGCATTGCAGATTAGCTGGATGTAAGGGAACGTAGTTCCTAATAGGACAAAGTGCTTCCCTTGTATGTTTGAATGGAAGTCTATGAGATGACAAATCACTTTATACACCAAACTAATTGGATGATGACTTAAGTGCGGAAGAATTAAGCCAGTTGGAAGAAGTCCAGGATTACAAGGTGGGGCCATTCACCCCGATATCCACCCTTTGTGGGGGACAAAGCAAGGCCGGAGGCTGAGAACAAAGTAAGCTTCTTAATGTGTGTGAATAGTGGCGAAACAAATTTAGACTACATGGGCTCAAGTAAAGGAGCTGAGGCTACAAATCCTGTCATTCAGCACTCTGATAACATCATCAACCACGCTGACACATACTGACACTCCTGCTCTGTCTAAAAACTTCAACTGCAAGACTGGGGTACAAGAATTACCTGGTCTGACTGACCTAATTCGAAGCATCAGCTAGTTTTCAAGAGAAAATGATAAAGAGTGAAGCACTGCAGTCTGTCGGAACTGGAGCTACAGACCACCACCTATAGAAATACGAAACTAATCTAGTTATTTTTAAATTGTTTGTTTAATATTTCAAATATTTGGGAACACCAATAATATTTAAATTATAGGTCTTTTACATTCATGGAATTTGGAAGATGCTCTTCTCCACAGCATGTGCATAGTTCTCTTGTTAGTGAAGTAAGCACATGTAGCATTAGGAGTCTTGCCCAAGGACTTGAATATAGTATGGTGTGCTTGCCCAGGTGGGAAATCTTGTTATTTTCTGTTTATGATATTTTTGATATTAAGATAACTTATCTGCCTTGCGATTTGTTTGCCAATTTTTAAACTAATCATTTTAGTACTTCATTCTTAATATTTAACCTGATGTTTATTCTAGAAACATCTAAAATGTTAAACTGTGAAGTGTTGTGAAAGTTATTTAAAGCTGGTGCCACATTAATCTATCTTTGAAAGCATACAGCAGTTAAATGCGGAAAAGTTTGTCTTTGTCTGTTGATATCTAGGCTTGTAAATGTTCTAAAATCTTTTGGTCCTCTTCACCCATTTCCTTATTATTCAGCATTTGTAGCCCCTTCCCTGTTTTTAACCACCTGTTTCAATACAGCTTCAATTTATTACAGCTTTATTTTTATTTCACATCAGCACATTCTCCTTGGCTCATTCAGCAGTTAGTATCTTATAAATAAAGTTTCCTAAATGCCATTTGGCTTAGACATTCAGTTCCAGGAAAAAAACTCTGACCAGTATAGAACTTTTAGAACATTATGTGGAAGTTCATTAAACTTTAAAAGGGTTCTTCATGATCGTACATCTAACTTACAAAAATGTTTCTTGAGAGAAGGCTTCTTTGGAGCCCTTGGGGTGTCCTCACTTCAAAGAACCCGTGTAAAACAAATAGTGCTCACGCCTCGCCTGTTATTGGCTCAAAACCTTAACAAAACATATAAAATGTTTAATAACACAAGAAGACCACACATTAGGGCATTTTCTACCCATATTCGGTCTGTCAGTTCTATAAATGCACCATTTGAATAAACTATAAGGTATACAGGAGTCTGAAGGGGGACCAGTCTTTTTCACTGCAGGACTGAAAACCTACTTTGGCATTGCATTCATCAGTAAAAGCCATCATGATGCTCTGTTAAATGATGCTCTGCAGTAAAGCTTGCCAGAGTTCCATAGTTCCAAGGTTCCAAGTTCTCCATACTATAGTGCAGTTCAGCTTTGGTCTCGTGCCTTGGCTGGAAAGAAAGAGGTGATATCAAGCTTCCTTTCCAGCTGCACCAGCTGCAAGGACGCTGAGCTGGCTGAGCTGAGCAGAGTGCTCCTTTGCTTTGAGCCGCAGAGCTGCGATGCTGGAAGCACGGTGATCCACAGGCAAGGAAGAGGGAGATGGAGTCGAGGAAGAGGAAGACGGTGGTTCAGGGATATGGGGGGGAAACTGAAACAGACGCTCCATGGCTGGAAGGGGCAGTCTCTGCAGCGCCAGTGGAGTCATGCTAGTGAAGAACCTGAAAAGAAAGAGAGAGGTTATTAGTTAAGTCAGCACAAAAAAAGACGAGGCCAAAATACGAGGAATTTAATTCAGAGTGATAAACAATGTTGTAGGAATACAAAAAGGTGATTTGAAGATCCTTTTTAGGAGTTAAACTTTTTCACTTAACTGTACACCTTTTTCTTCTTACCTCACTTGTCAGTCAATGCAAGATATTTGGTGTAAGTTGCTACTTTTGTTTGGCACTGGAGCCATGAGGCTAATGTAGCTAACATGTAACAAGCTATCAAGCTTATACCCACCTGTTAGCATCGTGCAAACTGCGTATCTAAATCATCACAGACTTGTCTCAAACCACTTTAAGCTGCTAAGTTGCTTAAGTTGACTGGTTAATGTGGTTTCTGACACTGCATGACATGCTGTTATCTATAAAACAAACATGCAGACAAAATTCAGGTTTCAAGGTGAGTGCTACACTGTTTAAGCTATGCAATGTACCGTTCACCATTTCTTAGATAGCAGTATGTCATAAGAAAGTCTATTTGAAATTACTCAACAACTAAACTGCTAAACTGCTGGCATTCCATTACATGTTAGCTACATTTGCCTTGTAGCTGTAGAAACTTCTGAGACCAAACATCAGCTATAAAGAGAGTGGATGGGTAAAGGGGAAAAACTGCGTACATCTGATTTCTGACCATTGCTTTAAGCCATGGTTTGTGCAAGTGATCTACAAATTTACCAAACGGGAAACAGCGCTCACCTTCCAAATGTAGGGCCAATGAAGGCCGGGTGTCTGAACATGGCTGCCCCAAGCAGAGAGCTGATTCTGTGGGGGGAGGCGGGGCTGGGAAGGTTCTGAGTGAGTCCATGGAGGGAAGCAGGCCAGGCTGACTCCATGGGTGGATGTGTGGTGGGGGTGAATGGCGCACCACTCAAATAATGGCACAGAGACTGTGCTGCAGTGATGGGCCCAGGGAAGTGGAGACCCATCGGGTGGGCCTGGACCCCAGCCTTCTCTCTTTTTCTCCATTTTGCACGTCGATTCTGAAACCAGACCTAGAGAGAGAACGTGTAATTTAGTCGGGGGGGGTCATCAGTTCCGTCAGTGAAGCACATCTGGATAATAGATTCTAATCAACAGTGAATTCTTCACAACGTCAAAAGGAAACACAACAGGCTTGTTTATAAAGTGTATCTATTTATTAAAATTGATTTATCTGATTTAAATTGAAATAGAGGCTGATCAAATTGAAAGGGACGAGTATCACACTAGGGTGAGATGACTAGTAATATATCTTATATACCATCTTCATAAACTATTCCACTAAAATTCGTCACTACTCCAGTGCTGAACATGTCAGATTTGGCACATCAAGATATAATCCTTTACATTTATATACTTATTAATTTCTTCATTTAGCTGACACGTTCAGTTGTTACAAGGAAACAGCAAATAAATAAAAAATTAAATAAACCCCAAAATACTAAGCATTCACTCTGGTGTGTTTTTATGTGCAGAGTTAAGCACAGTACTTTGATATAGTTGTGAAGGCTGAATACCTGAATAGCGAGCACACTGTCCTAAATACATTAAGTGAATATGAAGTAATGTTTGCAGAATAAATTCAGAATACATTTAGAATACAAACTGATAGAGTACACAGGAAAACCCTGCTGTAATCTGCATTTAATTTAAGTTACACTGTTACTCGCTGTTACTGGTTGGCCGTTTTATTTATGTGATGCTTCTTGAAAACTTTAATTATTCAAATGAAAATATGAATTCATAAAAAATAGTCAAGGTGATATTGTCTGTCATCACCTGCTTCTGTCCTCTGCTGCTCCCATAATTCCACTGCTCTTTCATAGCCTAAGCCAACAATTCACCATATCCCAATAACAAAATATCACAAATGTGACAACAAACGTGTATAAAATGTAAAAAGAACACTGCCTTTACTAAATACAACTGAAAACAGAAACTGAATTTCTGTATTCTGAATATGTGTCCCCAACACTCATATATCATAACATCCCTGCCCTGTTTACAGTGCTGACCTGAAATGTGTATAAAATATATTTTATTGCCTCTCCGTCGCCAGACACTCACAGCTTCAGTTTAAGTTTAGTGAAGTCCATAAATTAGTGCTGTTCCTTTGAATTTCATTTATTTCAGTTTAAATGAATTAATTTTTCTATTATTCCGATAGTAAAAGAGCATCAATTCAGAGAAATGAGAAATGTGACTGACCTGTACCCGTGCCTCTGTCAGATCCAGCCTCATTGCTAACTCTTCCCTGAGAGAAAGAAAGAAAGAGTAAAGGGGGTAAATTAGTGAACTGTGGGTTTTCAGTGAGGTACATGCTTCTAACATTCAGACACACGAGTGCATCCTTTTGGTTGAATGATTCGATTTTTATTATACTATTTCTCTCTGCAGCCCACTTTCTCTCCAGCCCACTCTCTCTGTAGCAAACTCTCTGCAGCCCACTTTCTCTGCAGCCCACTCTCTCTGTAGCCCACTCTCTGCAGCCCACTCTCTCTGTAGCCCAATCTCTGTAGCCCACTCTCTCTGTAACCCACTCTCTGTGTAGCCCACTCTCTGTGTAGCCCACTCTGTCTGTAGCCCACTCTCTCTGTAGCCCACTCTTCTAACTACTATGCAATCGAAAATTTAACTGATGCGCTTTTCTGTCATGAGCAACCTCACTCACAAAACTGACCCTCATTTCTGGACACCATAAGGTCTTTTAACTTATTACCAGCAACCAACCAATCAATCAATCAAAAAATAAGATTTTCAATTCTTTACTTTTACAGTCAGTGGCTCACATATTTCAGGCATCTCAGAGTAAAATGACTGATCTAAAGCCGGGTCTCCACAGTCTATAGAGTGCATTGTAGAAGACATGAACTGATCCCAAATCAGCTTTCACACTGAGAACGCTGGGCCAGGGTTGGTCTTATTAACTGCAAGCACAACTCACAAATCCACAAACTGAGCTGGAAAATGAAGAAATGAGACCCACAGAGACAAAAGTTTAACCTGGCTGTGTTCCAATATGTGTGCACTGGTGCTCTAACTACACCACTCAGAAGTCATTACAGCTAGTGTGCAGAATTCTGGCCACCGAACCACCAGGCTACCTCGTGAACACGTCGGGGTAGTGTGTCTTCTGGAAGGCTCTCTCCAGCTCCTCCAGCTGGTAGCTGCTGAAAGTAGTCCTGTATCTTCTCTGCTTTCGTTTCAGCGTCCCGTCCTCGGCGTCACTGCCCGCCGAAAAGCACGCGCCCTCCTCACCGTCCCTCAGCTTCGCCTGCTCGTCCTCCAGGCTCTCCTCCTCGCGCCCCGGGGACGCGCTCCTCTCGCGCCACGCTCCGGCTCCGTCTCCAACTGCGCCTCCGCCCCCAGACTCGCTCTTTACGGTGGGACTCTCGAGGGGGCCGAGGTCGCGGTAGGATTTACTCCGGCTGATGCTGACCGGAGGCGCGTGGCTGATCCTCAAACTCTCGCGCGCGCTCTCCGCGAGCCTGTCGTCTTCTGGCTGGCCTTCGTGCGCGTGAGCCGCGTGTGCGGGACCGAACGGGCGGCGCAGTTTGGGGGGGACGTGCATGTCGGGTGTAGGCGGGGAGCGGGTTTTCGGAGCAGCTGCCGAGAGAAGAGAACCATTAACTTCAGCTGCAGTTAAACACAGTTAAAGCAGTGACTCCCAAAGTGTTCACTGCGCTTAGATAAAGAGGATAAAGCGCTGAAGGAGAATCCTCTTTTTCAGAGTCTCTGAAGAATTCAGTCCTTGAGATGTAAACAGAAACCTCTTTACAGTGCTGGTGACACGACCACCGGGGGTCCCAATATCTGCAACACAAGTATAGCCCTTTTATTTACTATATAAAACCACCAGTGAACCTACGCGATGGTAAAGTGGTCATAAACCTGAAAATAAAAGTTTTCTTTAGGGACTATTTTGCGTTATAGTGTATCCCTCCGCCACGAATGGATTAAAATACATTTTAAGCCAAAACTTTATAAGAAACAATCATAAAACAATGTCTCAGACCCCAGAGAGCGCTTATCTAATCACTTCAATCATTTTCTGTGAGGGAGCTTTTGGAGGTGGACGTCTGGTTCCTGTCCCCACCACTGCGAACCGTTCTCACACTGTTTCTCTAGAACAGAGCGCTTCACATCAAACACTCTGAATAACTCTTTTCACATCTCAGCCATTTAATTATGCTGATTTTTTTTAATCACATAAAAAAATAAAAATCGTATATAATATAAAAATAATTCAGCGCTTTAGGTGTTAATTCGATATTAGGGGGGATATAAATAATCTCCAGTGGTGTCTCATCATTTGCAGTGCAGTCCAGCTGTGTAAAAGTTGTCCAAAGCGCTCAGACTGGTACTCACCTGGGCCTGAGGCGGCGCGCTCCTCCTCTCTCAGCGGCGCCGACACGCTCTGCTTTCCCAGCAGTCTGACTGTGAGGGGGCTTCTCCTGCCCAGAATGCTCTCGATGCAGTAGGAGGAGAACAGAGTCGACGACCTCCACTTGCAGCCTGCCTGGTCGCGGAGCTCATCTTCTGCCTGAGCGCTCATGCTCATGTCTGAGGGGCTCATGGGGGGCTGTGACAGTGGCTCTCTCACTCCCTTATGGACTTGTTGCCTGCGCTGCAGCCCCCCTGTTCACTCTGACATTTGTAGGCTACTGATGTTTGAGCCTCGCAGGCTCTTCGTCTGATTGGACGACCAAAGAAAGGCTGGACGCCATCAGTTGGACGCAGAGACCCGGTCAGCATTCATCAGTCCGGCTTCTACTCCCCCCCTTACTGTGATACCAGCCAGAACTCAGCAGAGCACCGACCTTCAGAGACACGTGTCAAACTTATGTGTGACTTTTATACGGCGGACAGAAAAAACTCCTTTATCTGCAGCTTTTGTTTCTCATAGTTTAAGTATCTTGTAATGACCACCTGCACCCTCATCTGGACGTTTATCAAGCATGAATGAAACTCCAACCCGTCTCAACAACATAGACTTAACCCGATTAAACCCGATTCTCTCCCTGTAAAACCAAATTAATTCATTCATCCGTTCATCCGTTCATCCATCCATCCATTCATTCATTCATTCATTCATTCATTCATCATTCATTCATTCATTCATTCATTCATTCAGTCAGTCAGTCAGTCAGTCAGTCAGTCAGTCAGTCAATTCACTGTCTTTTAAATCAAACTGCCAAACATTTTAAAATTTGTATTTTAATGATGAACAAACAGTTTTTCTAATATTGTAGTTTCATATGTTTTACCTCTTCACCTCCTTGAGACCACCGGTGGCTTCAAAACGCACTTCGTCATATTCTTCAAAACTTTCATATTAAATAAGCTACATTCATAAGGTGGGAGTCACATGAGGCTGTAACTGTAATGTAGTTTTAAACCCTTATAATAGAAAGAGCTGATGTTTTTCTGCTGAAAGTCGACCCATTTCCCCACAAATCTGGGCTATAAACTGTAAACCGGCGTCTCTTCAGTGATCAGCTCTGTAAAATGGTTTTTATAAAATAATACAAAGAGCGTCTAAGATTTTTGGCTTTCAGCAGTAAATTGTGGGCATGTAGTAATATGTTTATGATCATATAACCTGTTCTGTTCATTTGAGGGGAGCTTTAAAATATATATAAATAAATAAAATAAAAAATGTACATTTATTTCATGCAGTTACTGAAAAATTGGCCTTACGATTTGGTCCTGTAAACTCAGACAGACCAAACTACACCCTGGAGAATAAGACGCTAAAAACTGTAGTAAAATAAATCAATAAACAAACCAGCCAATAATAAAAATAACAATTAGATGTTTCCAGAATGATCAGATTTGTTGACAGAAAAACAACATTAATGATGTGATGACGGTTTTCATATCCAGATTGTCTCTAATTTGCAAAGCGAACTTGTTTTAATCCAGATAGACAATTACATCGGTATCATTGCCTACACTAAGTGCTAAATTAAACATACAAAATCCTCTTTGGTGTCTAGTTCTTGTTATATCCCACTATATAAGTGCCCAGTGTGAGATATTGCAATGCAGTGAAATGAGAACATTAACTGGAGAAATGGCTCTAAACGTTTCGCGGCGCTGATGTGGCTCATCACCAAAGCGAACGTGAGGCGCCCCCTGCTGTCCAAACAGAGATATTGCAGGTCCGAACTCAAGGTCTTTCTTTCTCATCTTTCAACAGGCCGTGAAAGAAAGACTAACATACCTGTGCACGGGCGGACTTAGTTTTAATAGTAATGGACATAGGTAGACTATAATTATGAAACTTTGGTTATATTAGTGTATCGTAAATTCGTTTAAAAGGTGAAATAATTAAACGGTTGGCCGTTTTCCTCTGTGTTCTGACGAAGCGCGTACGAATTCTTGCTGCATATAAAAATTCGAAGCCAACAGCAGCGCGTTTAAAACTAAAACTCCGCATGAATTTCTCACAAACGAGGGATTTCCAATGAACTGCTGCGCGCAATTTCAGACCAGCCCCGACCTGCGCTGGGATTGGTTAGTAGGCAGCTTGTGAGGACAGACCGTGAGTCAATCTTAGCGCAGGAGGCGGGGTTATGTAGGAGTACAGACGGAGCCTAACACCGCCGACAGGTCCCGTGACCATGGTAACAGTACACACACACAAGCCATGTTAACAAACAAAGTAAGCAGAGTGGGACATGGCAGCACGCGAGCTAGCAGAGGAGTCGGTAGATGGGCCGTACTATCTCGAGAAAGTCTTCATTCCAGAGGATTCTGAGGATGGGTTTGAGTACGAGGAGATTACTGTCGAGGAAGAGGGTGTAACTGAGGGCGAGGAGGATTTGGAAGCGGCAGTTAAGGCATTACGAGACCGCATTGAAGCCTCTGAGTCTGTACCCTTGACAGAGCGGCTAGGCTCGGCCAAGCAGCCAGTAACCCACATCCCTGAAGTGGTGGACGATTTTCTCCGCAACTTTCTTGTTAAAATGGGCATGAGCAGGACGCTGGAATGCTTCCAAACAGAGTGGTTTGAGATGCTACAGAAAGGCAAGCTCAAAACAGACGAGGTGGGGTTCGTACCTGACCTCTACACCCACAATCAGCTCCTAGATAACGAGCTGAAAAATGTGCAGAGAGAGCGAGACAGCTATAAGCAGGCCGCGCTGCAAGCTGGAGAGACCATTGTAAAGCTTCAGAAGGAGAGGGACTTCCATCGCCTGCAGCATAAGCGTGTGGTCCAAGAGAAGAACAGGCTGATCGAGGACATTAAACGTCTAAAGAAACACTATTCATCCTATGAACCTGCTCTGAGACAACTGAACGAGAAGTACCAGGCAGCTCTGAGGCAGAAGATGCTAGTAAGTATCGAAAGGGACAGAGTCTTTGGACAAGTTCACAACCTAGACAGCACATTACGTAATGCACACTCCTCACCAGGAACTCACAGACGACCCGTAGAGTCTCAAAAAGGACAACAGAAGCTCCAGCGTAGTCCAGACCAAAATACCAGACCATCAGCTGATGGGGTAGCTCCTTACAACCCTACCAAAGATCCAACCAAGACCATTACTAAACATCCAAAGGACTCTGAGTTCCCTGCTGGCACACGCATTAATCCCTTCCTGCCCCAAATTAAAGCCCTGTCTGCTCAAAACACCAAAACATGCAGCTTCTCCATGACCAGATCCCTTAACGCTCATACTATGGCTGTGAGTTGCCTTGCGCTCCATCCTCGCAAATTTGTTGTGGCCTCTGCCAGTGATGATCACCTTTGGAGGCTTTGGGGGATGCCAGAAGGTGAGATGATAATGACTGGAGAGGGCCATACTGACTGGTTGTCTTCATGTAGTTTCCACCCCAGTGGGGCCTGTCTGGCCACCACCAGTGGTGACACTACAGTGAGGATCTGGGACTTCGCCAAAGGCCGCTGTGTGCTAACCCTTGAGGGCCACACTCACGCCACCTGGGGGTGCTCATTCCACTCTTGCGGAGACTTTGTGGCCTCCTGCTCCATGGACAACACGGCGAAAGTTTGGGACCTGAACAGTGAGCGCTGCCGCTACACCCTGAGGGGCCACGTCGACTCTGTGAACAGCATCACATTCCTGCCCTTTTCCAACATTCTCCTCACCTCCTCTGCTGATAAGACCCTCTCTCTGTGGGATGCCCGCACCGGACTGTGTGCTCAGACCTTCTACGGCCACGAGCACTCATGCAACAGTGCGACCTTCAGTGCTCTGGGAGACACTGTGGCTTCCTGTGACTCCTACGGTGTGGTGAAATTATGGGATGTGAGGAATGTGTCAGCCATGGTGACCATGGATACCGGGCCACAGCCCAGCAACCAAGTGGTCTTCAGTCCAAGTGGACGGGTGCTGGCAGTCTCGAGTAACGATGCCTCGGTGAAGCTGATGGAAGTAGCATCTTTGCACATGTCCAGTCTATTGGGGCATAACGATGCTGTTCAGAGCGTCACTTTTGACCACAAAGGAGAATATTTGCTATCTTCAGGATCTGATGGTGAAATCTTCATCTGGTCATAATATTTGAAATAAAATCGAATTGATAAAAGTAGATTTATAGGCCATGTATAATCTAGACTGTTAAATAAATGCACAAATCACACATTCAGTCATGTGCCATAAATGATCAAAATATGATATAATTGCATATAATAAAACTGATGTTTATATATTAAATAAAATTTTATTAAAAATTATATATTAAAAAAAACTCATTTTACAATTATTCTGAAAACAGGAATAAGAGATATAAAAGCCTTACCTGTATGGAATATCAGCTGTTAAAAATATAATAAGATGTGCTTAACCAAGTAACTGTTTCTCCTTTTTTACTAGGATTATCTGAAGTGTATTTTTATTAAACCCCAGCAGCCACATAAAATAAACATTTCAAACTTTCCTTATCGTCTTTGTTTATTAAAGCTGATGTCCAACTTTGACAACTATTTAAAAAAAATACAATGACAAAAACAAACACAACATTGCAAAGAGAACCATCAGGCTCATTTCCTGCTGTAAATGGTACATGCAGTCACCTAGGGCCCCTGAAACTACAAGTGGCCCCAAGAGTAAGCAGTTTGTTTTTGTGTATTATTGTCTACTATTGTCAGAAAATATGAAGACATCACTGACAACTTTGCTTCAAAAAACAGAAAGCAAAAGTGAGGCGCCACTCCAACACACACAATGTTTTTACTTCATTTATTTTTCATTGATGTAGAACATTTAGTTGTTTGAAGCTCCAATTTACGCCACAGGTTGTTCTGTTTACCTTAGCACTTATTAAACATCTCATAGAAAGTGAATGATATCTTAATCTATTTTCACTTCCATACAAAACAATATCATTAGGGTGGGTGGGGGCTAAAGGTGGGTGATGTGGCAAACTGTAATATTGTTACAAAATATGTCACTTTTTTTTTGACATGTGACAAAAACAGACAACATAATGCTGCATTTTAAAAACACTATGTTTCCACTTACTTTCAACATACCTTTTGCTTCACTTAAACTAATTAAACAGGTCGTTTAGGGCCCCTAAATGTCTTAGAAAGACTGCAGTGTAACAGTGAAGCTTCTCTCCTCACCACCTGACGGCGCCGGTGCTGCTTACAGGGGCGGTGTACGCAGGAAGTGCGTAGTACTGCAAAAGAAAAACACACACGCCCCTCAGCAACGCGGGACTTGTGGTTTAGTAGTGCAGCTAAAAAGACGCTAAAACCACAACCGGCTGCCAGCGCTGTGCGCCACCGCGTGCTAATTTAATGCGTGCTCTCGTTTGTACCTGTGCGCAGTTGCTAAGTTAATTTAGCTGGCAGTGAAACAGCAGCCAGTTCTATGTGAGCCCGGACTGTAAATGGCCTAGACCTGCTGAAGTGAAACAGCGGAGCGTTTCTCTGGTCTTAGTCTGGTTATCACTGCAGGCATGTTTAAGAGTGTAGGGAAGCTCTTCGGGATGCGGCGGAAAGCCGAGCAGCCCAAGTCCCGCATCGACCGGAGGAAGACTCGGGTGAACATGCTGGATCAGCTGCTGGACGACAGCGACGAAGGCTCGTACCACAGCACCACCAGCGTGAGCTCGGAGAGCGAGTACCGACAGTCCGACGACGACGGCTCGTACGGCTCGGACAGCTCCTACCGGCCTAAGCGAGAAAGCGGCAGAGAGGAGGAAGAGGAGGATAGCAGGAGCGGCGGCGGCAGCAGCAGCAGCAGTAGTAGTAGCAGCAGCGAGGCCGGCGGGAGAAGCGCCGTGTCCCGCGGGCCGAGGAGGAAGAGAGCGGCCAGCGCCGCGGCTCTGGAGGACGACTCGAGCGAGTCCAGCGACAGCGACGTGGGAACCGAGCCTCGCCGAAAAGCGCAGCAGAAAAAGCGCCTGAAGCTTCCCGACTCAGAGGACGAAGCTATGAAGGAGAAGAAACGAGAGTCGGAGTTGAAAGAAGCCCGAGAAGCGGCTGCGAAGAGGAGAGAGAGAAAGAATAAACTGATGGAGCTCTCGCGCAGGAGGAAGACGGTCACTCCGCGGCGCAGGCGCAGAACGGCGGTGAGAGCTGCCATTCAGTTTTCTACACGGATCAGCGCAGCGTTAAAACCACCGCTTTGTTTTTACACGTTGTCAGTTTTGTCAGCTCCACCATATAGGAGCGCTCTGGAGTTCTACAGTTACAGACTGTAGTACATTTGTTTGCATACTTTGTTAGCCCCCTTTTACCTGTTCCTCAGTGGTCAAGACCCTCACAGGACCGCCGCAGAACGAGGATCATTCTCAGCACTGCAGTGACTCCGGAGTTTTTAAACACCTCAGTGTCACTGCTGGACTGAGACTAGTCCACCAATCAAAAATAGCCAGTCAACAGCGTCCTGTGACCACTGATGAAGGACTAGAGGAAGAGCAACACAAACTGTGCTGCAGATGAGCTACTGACTCTCTGACTTCACATTTATAAGGCGGACCAACAAGGTAGGAGTGTCTATTAGAGTGGGCAGAAAGTGGACTAAATAATACCTGCTCTGTAGTGGTCCTGTGGGGGTCCTGACCACTGAAAAACAGGGTAAAAGCGGGCTAACAAAGTATGCAGAAGGACAGATGGACTAGAGACTGTAACTGTAGAGCTACAGAGTGCACCAGCATGGTAAGTGGAGCCGATAAAATGGACAATGAATGTAGAAAGAAGGAGGCAGTTTTAATGTTACGGCTGATCAGTGCAGGACTCTGATGGTGTTGTTGATAAGAAATTCATTTTTTTCTCTATGTAGGAAAAATAACGGTCAAAGCCAGGCCCAGGTCATTCTCAAAACAGCCTGAATACGTATCCATAAACATTTGAGTGTCATCATTTAGTAGAACGGCTGGAACGCTTTATTACTTTTAATTGTTGAAACACATACCTTAATGTTTTCTTTGCAAGCTGTAAGAACGTGAAGCAAAACAATAAAATGTTATGCGGCACAAGTGAAAAGAAAAAAAGAATGGTAATGAGAAAATAACAAAACACTACATTTTGCAAAATATATATTTTTAGAATTAGCTTTCAAATAATTGGTGTGATGACAGCATAATGATTGTTTCCTTTCTGTGTTGTGGTAATAAGATTTTGTTCACTGAAATTGGAAGATGTTTCTAAAAATCAATTTTAAATCAATTAAATACTTCAGGCTTATTTTACATTATGCAGCCAGACATCATTGATTGTATATCCAAAAATTTGAGTCCATTTAAAGTTCCCAGTATTCAAGTTAATGAGAATAACTTAACTTAATATTACTTAATAACTTAATATTACTGGATCCTCAGAATTATGAGGTTGTTAATTAGTCCAAATATGAATAACTCGATTAGCTGGTGGTGTCATATAACAGCCTTAATGGTGATGATGTACATTAAGTGTAACTGTCACTCCACATCATTCCAATGCGCAGGAGTCTCTTGCTTTTGTATCATGGATATAACAATATTTGCATTTGAACTACTGAACATCCTCTTCAACTCAGAGGATCCACTGACATTTAGGAGGGGAAACCGTACACAGGACAAAACATATTAACTTTGAAACATTTGTGTTTATCACAGTGCGCGATGGCAGTGATTTTGGAAAGCATCGCTCATTTTTTCTCATAGAGAAAGCCTGCTTAGACATTCATTATATGTGCACGACACATTCTTCAGAGTTCTGTTCCGCAACTTGTGCCACTCCTGTTCTTGTTCAGGGTTCAGAAGAGGAGGAGGAAGAAGTTAAAGAAGACAAAGCTGAAGGCAAAGAAAAGGCTGTAGATTCTGAAGACAGCTCCAGTGAGGAGGACGCTAATCCTCTGATGGACAGCAGTGAAGAGGAAAAACAGGCAGATAGTGACAGCTTGAAGGACTTCATTGTAGAGGAAGAAGAACAGAAAGAGGGGGAGGAAGAAGAGGATATGGGGGAACCAAAGGACAAGGACTTCCTCTCTCACCTTCCACGCCAGTGTAAGTCCTCTGGGTCAGAATGTAAAGAGCAGGTCCCTGGTTTGTGTTCCGTTCACAGCAGTTAGAATTTTCAGTGACAATTTAATGTACAAACCTGTAATTAATTAATGAGCAGCCATTGTTTATCTATATAACTCCCACAAAATATCCACTAGGTGCCTTTCTGGGTTTCCATCATGCTAACAGACATGTACATTTGCTTTCCTACACTGGATGTAATACTGCATAAGAGAGGTCTAGCCTAAACATTGATATCTGAAGCTTAAAACACACTCAAGTAATATTTTTACTTTGAATCTTTAAGTAAATATTTCAATTTAAAGCCTGAACTGAATGTTATTGGAGGAGCCTATTACATGGCCCGGGTTCACCAGCAGGCCCAAAACACTACTTGTCATTTCTTCTCCAAGCGTATTTAATGGTGTAACTGGTCTAACAACTCATTCTTTGTGGTTTTTCATAGTCATCACTGGATCACAGTTCACCCACTTTCAGGTGGTGGTCAAAGCTTTGTTGATCAATGTACTGGACACATCCTTCCTCAAGTCTCTTTACAGTACGTTTCTGCTATCATTTCTTTTCTTGTTTTGCTAGAAACACAAAGTTTTGTGTTCTGGCAAAAATATTTTGTGTATCACTGCAGATGGTGAGCGGACGAAGCGCTATGCACAAGAGATGAAGTCGTCTTTGCACCACTTTGATGAGCGACTGGTGCTCCCACGATTAGAAAACCTGAAGCAGAGGAGTCGCTGGAAAGATCGCTACAAAGTAAGAAATACGCCTGCACAACACAGTTTTATTGTTTCAGCAATGAAAAGTTTGAGCAATGTGAGTTGTTTCCCATAAGGAGCGGGTGGAGTGTTATCCCAAAGTGCGGATTACCATGGTAAACGTCCATACTAAAGGTTGTGAAGCCTGCGAGCTCCACAGACATGGCCGCTTCAACGTGCGTCTGTCTGGGCAGCTGTATCACTGCAATACCCTGCAGGAGGACCAGTTCATGCCCGATGACTCACAGGTAGCACCCGCTGATTTGCAATGACATTTGTCTGAGATTTTTAAAGGTGGGGGTCTTAGTTGCTTTGTTGCATTCAGGGCTATGTTCCCATGGAGTTTTTGAAAACATTTAGAAAGTGCTGCTTTTTGAATGTTTTGTTCTTTAACATGCTTTAATATGACCAAAGTAACAGGTTTTTATGAAGTTTCTAACAGAAGTAACATCTGTTTGTATTCCTGCAAACTGTAGAGTTTCTTTGTCGGCTCAGTGTGTGCCAGCCGTACAGAAGTGTACCATGCATTGAAGCATTTCAAGTACCATCTGTTTGAGCGCTGCCGCACTGCACTGGAGGCTCAGAAACAGGGAAAGGAGCAGAAGGAGGAGGAAGAAGAGGACGAGCCTGTGAAGGACACAGTCAACAAGGTGTTCACTAAACTGCAGGAAGCAGGCTGGATTAATGAGGTGTGTATGAGTTGAATGCAGAAAGAATCTTTTGTGTTTATTTCTTCAATGCAAATAACATTAAAAGCGCACAGGTGGTGCCTCGGTCCAGTGGTGGCATTTTATAAAAACCTAGCATATGGCAGAGCAATGTCACATTATATGAAGCATATGGCTCCAATCAAGTGAAGGGTAAAAAGGCATTACCTGAAATGGAATCGTGATTTATGGAGTTCTTGTCTTGACAGTAAGTGAAGTGAGTGGGTGACAAAACTGGAACAGTCCCTTTATGATCAGTGAAGCTGTCCACTCTGCCCATTTCTATTTTTGATGCGTCACATCGCATCTTGCTGATATTTTAGCTCAACAAAAATGGATGAGGAGAAAATGACTGATGTAGAAAGAGAGAGAGGAGGTCTGTGGCTCTTCCTCTAAATTTTATAATACAAAATGATTTTTTTATTAATGACATTAATGACAATGTCACAGTGTTAGTCTGCTAACTTGATTAATCAAATACCAAGCACCTGTGAGATCTGCTGTATGCTACTGATACTGCCATTCATTTTTACAGACTTGTAAAACATGCAGATATAAATCATTTAATTGGATTAACCTTAAAGATAAGTTGCAGGAGATTGTGAGTTCGATCCCTGATGCTGCTACAGCCATCTGTGACCAAGGGTTCAAATATGCATCTCTCTGGGTGGTAGGATGGCTAGGTAGGTCGAAGGGCCAAGCGGAGAAATACCTGATGGCATTCACCTTATACCTCCTCAATCCTACTATCATTTGTTTTAGGTTAGCTTTTTTATATACTTGTCAGGGGGGTCTTTGACTGTTTGCCATTCATATTTAAGATTCTACTAATTTAAATATTAGAGCATGAAAAGAAGCAACATCAAGGTTGCTACTGCTCCTACAAATGACATTGGGCCTCATTCACTAAGCATTCTTAGGAATTTCTTCTTGAAAGCCACTTTTACAGTTTTCATGAAGATCCTGGTATTCACCAATGGGTTCTTGGGTAAGAACAGAATCTACGAACACTCAAGAGCAAATGGGTGCGAACAATTGTGGTTTAAGAACACGTCACAAGTTTCTCAAGAACAAATTGAAGAAAAAACATGGAAGATAATGATGGATGAGGCCCAATGAATTAACCATGGCCATAATTACCAGAGCTATCTCAGATACATAAGGTTTGGTGACCCCAGTGTAGTATGTATAATATAGAAGCACGTTTTTGCAGCATTGGATTGATTTTATGGAATATCGCAGTGACCAGGATGGATGATCACATTATAGATGTAGAAAGAGCATAACTATTTGTGAGAAATCTGATCTGAAAATTTGAGGTCAACCAGAAATTAAAACAAACTTTTTTTTTTAACCTTGTTGGTTCATGTCCTTGGTCAATTAAGCATGATTGATTATACCATACCAAAGCAAATTCTTGTTTCCATTAAAATGCCCACCTAAAAAATGTCCTCACAGCTTAACGATCCTACCTGATACTGTGGTTCAATCAGAAAAGTATTTACATTGACAGTCATAATTATTTGTTGAATATTTTTCTTCATTGCTTCATACAAATGCTACCATGCTGTGTCTTGCATGTTTTTCTTCAGTCGTGTGATGTCATCTCTTTTCCCTCCATATAGCAATATGATGGGTTTGAAGAACACCTCAATGCTGCAGATTTCTTCCAAGAGGAGAAGCTGGACTAAGGGAATTGGACCTTAACTTTTATTTACTTAACTACGCTTTTATTTCTGTAAATAGCTAAATAATGTAATTTTCAGTATTCTAATTACATATCTTTTAAAACATAAATCTGTGTGGTGTTATACATGAACCTTTGTTAATCATACTAGAGATACATGAAGTGTATCTAAAAACATTTATATTTGACTGTTATTTTAATAAGTCTAGCTTATTGCTTTTGTATTTTATGTATGTTTTTAGTTTTAAGCATGTTGACTTGAGTGAATTTGTAAAAAAAAAAAAAAAAAAAGTTCTTTAAAACAATCAGTATATTCAAACCAATACCAGTTCAAGAAAAATACAATATCCTGTACATTAAATTTGTTCAAAAAGCGTTCCTTGTTTTCATCTGATTGCCTGCATCCACTGAACCAGTCATGCAGTCGTTTCAGGTACAAAAGGCCAAATATGAAGGTATGATGTTAATTAAAAGGGGAACTCAACCCAAATTAAAAACAAACATGCCTACTCTAGAGGTGCTGCAGGACTCTTTAGCTTTACATTTTGCGATTTAAAGACAAACTCCCTAATAATGATGCGTCTAGAAGGTGGAAGGAAGTTTTAAAAAACTGCCTAACATTTATCATAATCGCACATTATTGCTGTCTCCAGTATGTAAATACAGACTTACAATGCATTAATCCACATGTCAGACTCCAATTCTGGCAGGCTACAGCTCTGCAGAGTGTAGTATTCCTCTTCTTTAAACACACCTTATTCAGCTCATCAGCTAATCTGCCTTCAGAAGTTGGATTTGGCTTGTTAAAAGAGGGAAAGTACAAATCTCTGCAGAGTTCTGGCCCAGATGGAACTCCGTTTGACACCTGTGTTAATGTCTACTTATTCTGTGTGGGCTTCAAGGATACAGGAACAAAATGACTAATTAAACCCATTTTTAAAAAGAAAACAGTTGCTGCTGAAGTGCTACAGAAGTGTAAGAAGTTTCATTCTCAAACATCTTAAACTTATTTAAATTTTTATTAGAAACAGAATAAGCAAGCTCATCATAATCTAAGGGGACAAGGTGAAACCAGTCAGTGTGCTCACAAACTCACAGCAGCCCGAGTTTGTACTCTGTCATAATATGA
Source organism: Pygocentrus nattereri (assembly GCF_015220715.1). Classification (NCBI taxonomy): domain Eukaryota; kingdom Metazoa; phylum Chordata; class Actinopteri; order Characiformes; family Serrasalmidae; genus Pygocentrus; species Pygocentrus nattereri. The sequence goes on along the minus strand of NC_051226.1, from coordinate 22,504,975 downwards.
GGCTCTCCCATAAGCTCACACTGTGCAGGATCTGCAGAAAAAAAGCATATTAAACAGATTAGACATGAAAGTGAGAGTTTGTTACTCCAGTTCCACTGCGGACTAGGGCTCTGCCCATACCTGCCATTATCATGTTTTGGATGGCATTTGTTATAAAGTGTGAATGTAACACCCTCTAACAACCCTCATATTTATACAAACAAGGACTCCACAATGCCTTTACTCTCAAAATCAGATCCTAAGTGATCACTGGAGACCCATGAAAATGGCAGGTATAAACGACTATACATCTCACTGGATACTTCAGATCAATAATAAGAAATAAGGCAATAAGAAATGAGTGAGCCATGATTTGACAGACACACATTCTTACCGTTAAGAATGTCTTCAAACCCAATGGTCTCATCAGTGCCTCGGAGTGTGTCTAGAGCCAAGTTTGAGCTTGGCAGAAAGGGCAAACGCTGAATCTGAGAAAGTATGGACACATTTTAGGCTTGTGCAGCACACAACATACAAACTGTCCAGCTTCTGACCTTCCAGATTTTTTTCCCACAACAGGGAAGCACACTCTCTTTCTAGTGGTTCAGTGTAAATTCTGGTTGCAATTATACTTGCTATTAGAACTACAGAATCCTTTTCAGTATTCGCTGGATATTATGTGTTGTAGTGGCAAATTTAACAGATCCCTACTTGTCTGGCAGCTCTGTACTCCATCTGTAATTTCAGTGGTGCATGGAGTCCTTGGATGTTCCTTAGTGTGGTGAAGTTCAGTTTGTCCTGGTTAAGCTGGAACTAGGGGTACAAAACAGAAAAACAATAAGACAATACTATTCACAAAAATTACACAAACTAACAAAATCATGCTATACGTGTATCTAGATAATCACATATCTGATAATTATATGTAGTTTGAAATAACAATAGTATCTCTGCTGAAAGTTTTCACAGTAAGAATATCTGCAACTGCAAAAAGCAACACAAAGAGCTTTTTGTGCATAACATAAGGCAGCAAACTCACATTTTTCTCAGAAAGTTCCAGAGGATGACTGGGGAGGAGCTCATTTTTGACACTGGAGAACCTGATGACACAACATTGATCATGAATATAAGTAAAAGAAAGTAAAGGCAATTTCAGATCCACTAAACCTGTCTAAGTCTAAATCACCCTTACCCTCTACGAAGTGTGTCTTGTACACCGTAAGGTCCTGCTTGTGGACAAAGACCTGCCACTGGGACACTGTCCTTTAGCTGCGAGCGAAGACCACGAGAGTTCTGCAAAAAAGACGAAACAAATGTTAAACAGTACAAATGAATTTAGTCTAAAAGTGAAATCCCCACCCCCTTAAACAGAGTCCCGCCAGAGAGAGCTGCTCCTGTTGCTTCAATTTGATGGGACATGGGTTTGGCTCCCATGTTCATTCAAAGCGAAATCACTGGGTAGATCAGTTTAGCCACCTTGATGCTGTTGGCCTTTCATCCCTCACAGTAAATATCCGGAATTAATATTAATGACTAGACTAAATGAAACTAAATTTGACCAAGTTTAATAAGATGCTAACTTATATATCACATCACGGACTGGCCGATACTAGCAAGTTTAGTTTCTTCGCTGTATTTTTAACTCGTATTCCTGAATTCTATGGTGTATTTGTTAAAAACACAATTAAATGTCCAGTTACACACACTAAGGTCTAAAGATGCGCGTGGAAACACGTCACTCCACAGCATCAACCTGCACTTATGGCTACAGTGACACGTAAAAAACAAAGCAAGGGTAATCTCTAGCTAACACTGCGATCCTGCAGGCAAATATTTCCTTTCGCTGGTTAGAGTTTAGTGATAGGCCTTTTCTTGCCAGTTTCTAACATAATCCATGTTTCTTTTTACACCGCGCTGCAAAACTGAAAGTTCTTCGCTAACAGCAACACAATGACGCATCACAAATAGCCAGGCGGACACCCTACTGCTCAAATAAGACCAACCTATTCATACAAACAACCTTTTGCACTGTAGTACTCGGGTCTATGCACACTAATGTGATAAAACCCAAATGTAAACGTAACCAGCTGCACATTTCGCCCAGTTTCCCAGTTAGCTCGGCAGCTAACAGCCCCTGAAGCTAACGTTAGCTGAAATGCTAAAGGCCAGCGGCAAACACTAAACACGGATAAAACGCGTTTGTCTGACTACTTAAAACATATCTGATCCAATCAGCGCGAGTGTAATCAGTAAAACTAAGACATTACGACTAACGGTTCATTAATGATACCAAATCAGCGCGAATTAAGTCGATATCGCGGTACCATTTTCTGAGGAGTCCCTTCCAACAGCGCTGTGTTAAAGCGGTTTAGCAGCTTCCTGTTCAGCTCCGGAATGACGACCTATCATGTGGTGAAAATCTGTCGTCACCTCTGCTATGACAGCGGTTTTCCCTGCAGTTTTAGGACCGACGTTATCGTTTTCACATTCATGAAACAAACTGTCAGCCTTAATACTGTTGGAAGCATAAATATATATTTCAAAAATACCCGCTGGCGCACAGAAAGGATTAGCGTAGGAACAACTAGGTAACGGCGGACAGCGTTAGTCGTGAGGGGGTATAGCTCAGTGGTAGAGCATTTGACTGCAGATCAAGAGGTCCCCGGTTCAAATCCGGGTGCCCCCTCTTTTCCATCTCAACATTTTGCCTGATGGATATTGAGAGGCGTTAGAAAGATGAAGGACGTGTGTTTCTGACATCGTCACAAAACAGACAAGCCACTGTTAAGTGCTGTCAAGAGGTAGACTGCAGTGATGACCCTCAGCTGCTGGACGGTTTGAACGCTATTCTATTAAAAGCCTCTCTCTGAAACAACATCAAGCAAAACATCCATTCAGCTAAAGCCACGACAGACTTAACTGGGACGTGATAAAATGCAAGCGTACACTGAATAAAACTAAAAATTAACTTCATAACTATAAAGGACGTCTCATACAGGCAGCAGCTCAAAGTGCTTTTCAGACAGGTGACAACATGCAGTAACACCAATAAAAATGAAACTGAGCGAATGAAAGGCTATTAAATAAAATAAACTGAGACATAAATCAAATGAAAAATATGAATACAAAGGGTAGACTTTTAATTAAAACCTAAACTGAAGAAATAGGTTTAGAAAATTTTCTCAAAAAAAGTGTACAGAGCTTGACTGCCTAATAAAGACGGAACTGAGTTTCACAGTTTAGAAACACAGTAGTAAACATGCCTCTCCACTTGTTCTGTAATTTACAGGAGATCTTTGCCAAAGGCCAGAGTCTGCACGTTTTGGAGCATATACAGACAGATGTTCTCTGATGTAACGCAGGTGTTTTAAGGCTATTTAGACCTTTAAAAATCTATTCCGAGCTTTCTTTTTTGTTTTTGTTAGAATCTATGCTGCTGGATCTAGTCTGAGTTTTATTGTTTTCTTGGGAAGCCCAGTAAAAAGGCCTTTACTGCAATTAATTCTACCCATAACAAATGAATCAATAAGAATTTCATTTAGGTCGGTGCCTCCCAGTGCTGAAGACACCATGTCCTGCACATTTGTGTGTTTTCCTACTTTAACTCGTGACCCAGCACACAAGGAGCTTGCTATTTAGATGAGTTAAATCAGGTGAACTAAATGAGACAAAGCACAACAAGGCCTTGCCTCACCTAGTATGGGGTACAGAGGATTGCAGTTGGGGACCCCTGATGTTCTCCCATTTAGGCCCATGTGTAAATAAGTGAATCTGTAAGTACAATCTACACACTGAAATAAAGATTGTTCTTCAAAGGTTCTTTAGTAAAGAAAAGGGTTTCGTATAGAACCATAAACACTCAAAGAGCCCTTTGCCCGGTTAAAGGCTTCTTGGGGTGGTTAAAGGGTTTTTCAGATTGATGGAGAACGTGTTTTTAATTGTATATGTAGAACCTTTTCAAAAAGGGTTTCAGAAAGTAGAAGTCTTTACTCTAGACCTCAACTTGAGTAACAGTACAAAAGTATTTGCCTTCAGATGTACTTAAGTATCAAAAGTAAAAGTACTAAAAGAGTAATTCTGGCTCTAATGTCCTGTTATCATTTTTGTTACACGACTCGCTTCATTAACTCATTTTAGGTGAAAATACTCCAGTGTCTCTCTTGGTAAACCAGTCTTTTAATAGAACGCCATTAATTAGTGACGCTGACGTCTATTAAAATGATCATAAGCACAAAACACTGAAGGTAAACAGTTTCCATCAGGGAGAACCGAGTGGCTCTGAAATCACTTTTTACAAACAAGCAACGTTTCAGTTTAAGATTACTTTGTAACTTAGTTACACATTGAATAAAAACTTGCTTTAATGTAGTGGAGTGAAAAGTCAGATATTAGACTCTGAAATGTAGTGGAGTGAAAGTAAAAAGTCACCCAAAATGGAAATACTTAAGTAAAGTACAGATACATGAAAAAACTACTTAAGTACAGTAATGAATTACATTTACTTAGTTACTGTCCAACACTGGTTATTTTATTGTTGCAAGCTTGAAAACATAATAGTAGAAGAACCATTTTTGGTGCTATATAGAACCCTTTTTAAAAAGGTTTTTACATAGAACCATCTACAGCACATTCTCCATCAATCTGAAGAACCTTTTCACCATGCAAAGAACCATCTATTGATGCAAAGTGTTCTTTGAGTGTTCATGGCTCCATGGAACCGTTTTCTTTACTAAAGAACCCTTAAAGAACCATCATTTTTAAGTGTGTACTGTGGATCACTTTGCTGTTGCAAAGACTTGCCCTTTGTTCCAGCTGACTATTACACTATTACCTCAGGTACATTTGACACCCTCCCCCCACAGGAAGCTTATTGGCATTGACTCAGTTGTTCTCATGTTGTGGGCATCAGCATTTTTTACATTCGACCAAAATGATTCATTATTTCTTGTTTCTTGTTCTCGCCTTACAAGTTGTTCAAACAAACTCTGGTAAGATTTTTGATTTTCTCTTTATAAAAGTTGTATGAGTTTTCTTTTTATTTATGATCTAGGAATGTCAACTCTTAAGTAAGTAAAGTTGACATTGGTGATAGTAGATTAACGTTTAAAGCTGGACGTTAAAGTACATATTGATATTAAAATAATAATAATAATGTTTCAATTACAGCAGAGCATGTACTGAATGTCAGCGCTGGTGTCAGAGAAACTGTTGAACTCGCCTGTAATGCAGAACCAAGACACAGTTTGGGCTCCTCACTGGAGCTAAAATGGTACCGGTGTCAAAACATCCAGGACTGTGAGCAGCTGATTGGTACCGTCTCATCAGCTTTACAATGTCTATCGACCAAGTTAAGACGATTTCATTTTTCCGCAAGAGGCTCAGAGCACAGCAATTTCTACATGGTCATCAGTGACCTACAGGAGGACGATGCTGGCTTCTACAAATGTGTTATAAGCTCTTCAAAGCAAATCCTGACTACTCAAAAGGTCTATCTACAAATTAAGCAGGGTAAGAAATCAACGTTCAGTTTGTTCATTCAGTATATATATATATATATATTCTTACTTTATGATATACTCCCTTAAGGTGTGTTTGGTGTGTCTTTACTAACTCTGTCTCAGATAAAGCCATTTAAGTGTGTGTTCAGTTCTAGAAACAAATGACTCCCAATTGACGAGCACAACGGTGGAAACTACAAACGCAAAACAACACACATCTCCTACCACACTGAACAGTTCAGTAGCTAAGATGACCATTATTAGCATTGCCGTCGCAGTGTGGCTCAGTGTGACTGCATTGCTGCTCTTTCTCTGCCTGTTTGGGAGACACTTGTACCTGAAATCAAGGTAATATTCACTGACAACTTTTTGTGTATTTAAATATATTTCTGTTGTTTAAAAATGAGAAAATCAAAATCCCATAAAGTCTGTTGAGTATTTAATAACTGGCCAAATGCAGATGGAACCTTCTAATCCTAAGAACTCACTTTCTGCTTGGAATTATAAGGTTCTATCTTAGGAAACATGAAAAGAAGCAATGATTTTCAAGGAACACAAACAGGTTACTCAGAATTTGTTTTAAAAGATAAAATTAGTTGTGGCAGAGTGTCCACGTTATCAGAAAGTGAAATTTAATGCCTTATTATGGCGTTTCTATGACATTTGTTTTGATTCATTTATTGACATGTATTTCATGTTTTAAGACAAATCATCTTTTTCTTACTCAAAAAAGCTCCTTAAGCACAAAAGGTCAGCGCTAAATATTACATTTTGTCCAGTGCATAGGTCAGTTTTAGGTAGGTGTCATTTAGGTTTCACAGTAACCAGCTGCTGTAACAAGCTGTCCCAGCAAGTAAGTGTAGGTAGTAAGGTTTTGTTTTACATCACAAATGTGACTCTAGGGTTAGGCCAACATGTTTTACTTTGAGAAAGAAGGGAAAAAGCTGGATGAATGAATGAAATCAATGTTTATGTTGCGATTCAGACCCCGTCAAATCAGACGTTCACCATGTAATTAACTTTGAAGCCTAATATTTAGGAAATAATTTAAACGATTATAAAAAAGTTTCCAAAACTGCAAGCAGACAAGCAGAGTTTCAGCAACATGTTTTATATGTTATATATAGTTTTATAAACTTGGACCTACAAATATACATATTATTTATGTTAATCCTTAATTAATTATTAATTAAACTATTGTCAAGTCATTGCAAAACACACAATGCAACAATTCAGTTTTTACTAATAATTACAAATGATTGTTTCATCTCATTTTCATACAATACGTCAAACTATATATATATATAGAGAGAGAGAGATAGATAAACATTCTATAACATAAAATGAAACATAAGATCTGCCAGAACCTTTGTATATTTTCTACATTTTTATATAGATTCTTTTTACCAATGTTAAATTCAGCAAATAAATAGTAATCCTATATTCAAATGTGCAGAAAGGTGATCTCTGTAGAGAATGTATTATTCTCACTCACAAAACTATTCTTCAGGGAACTAAATGCGGTGGGATTGCATCAAAGGATTATTATCTATTATTTATAAGAATACATTTCAGTGTATTTATTCTGTTTAAAAGCTGGACTGTTACATTTCAGATTTTATTTTATTTACATTTACTTACCTTAAACTGTATATTTGTAACATATTTTTAAGGCAGTTCTGCCAGTGCTCTGCACATTTTTCTATTTCCTTCCTCCGAGACACCAGTCTCAGCTCATAAAGGAACGAAAACTTACCCGATGATTGGAACCAAATATGTCAGAACCTTGTAAATAAAAATGCGTAGTGCACAGGCTACGATCGGAACTGAGAACCATTTCTTTAAATAGAACCTCACCAGCTTTTCTGCTATGAACTATGCGACCAAGCAGAAAATGGGCCCTGTTTCTGTGAAATGTCCAGAGTTTCATTTCTCACTAACTTTCATCTTTGAAGGCTGCAAGCGTCGGCCAGTTGGTCTGATGTGTTCCAGAGAACACAAGCATGTGGAGAAACTACTGCAGGACTCTATTCGACCGATCACCCACATCAAAGAATGAGAAGAGGTAACTGTTGCACTGCTGACGTACAAAAACTGTCACTCTATTAAAGATACATTATAAGCAAAGACCTTTGTAGCTCTGTGTACCACATAAGCAGTCATGCTGCTTTCATGTAATGTCTTCAGGGCGATGAGTATATTTTATTTATTTCGCCCTCCTGTGCTGTAGATGGACCTCAAACAGAAGCAGATGTGTATGAATCTCTATCAAGACCTGCTAGTGGTAAGCTTTAAAAGGCGCACATAAAGAAAGACCATGTTACATGATTACACAGAGGAAAGACTTTTCTTTTTGTCAAACAAAACTATACAAAAAAAACCAACTAATTATTCAAACTGTAGAATGAAACATTTAAACCCAAGGCCTACATTTTTGTGCTTTTTTATGTTTTTTAAAGTGAAGTTGAAATATTTATATTAATCATCAGTTTATTTTTAATTAAACATACATTTTATGAAAATGCTGTCCTGCATTTTTATGTCAACTACCGAAACACAAAGTTTTAGTCTTATTTTAGCCTTTCCGTCATTTACTTTAATAAGATCAGCTAAAAGTCTGGAATGTGTTCTGAACTCTAACTTTGATCCAGTTCAACAGAATGAGCCATATAAACTCTCTACCACAACTGGATTTGTTTATAGTTACTTTTTAAGTTTTTTAAAACAGGTGACAATATGTAGGTTTTGTATGGTGCTGGAATTATTGAATATTCAAACACTTCCATCCAAAAAAACCCCATATAACTTGTGTGATATGCTTACTGTTATGGAGCGGAATTTGTGCCAAACTGAAATACAATCACTACAATGCAAATGTGACATTACTTTTTCAGAGTGGCGTGCGGAACACATGCTTTTAAAAAAGAAATGCTGAATTTGTGTCTGACTTGAAATGTTATTAATCCACTGCTATATTGCTTTCTAACATATATCAAATGATGTTAAATGAACGTAATGGATCTTTTACTTTGCATTTTGGGGCACTTTCTACATGTCACTAATTAAATGCAGTCTCATTTGTGCATTGCATTTCATGTTTTTCACTGTTTTGAATGAATGCACTTCATTGAGGCCTGTGCAGTTGCACAGTGGAAAACAATATAGTTGTGCTTTGGTTAAATTTCAAGGTCAAGTGTGCTCAATTCTTACATAAATTTTGATTTTAAATGCAAATGCAGAAGAGGTCTAAACAATGTAGTAGTGGCATTGCTTTTCATTTTGACACGCATTCTGCATGTCACAGTAATGTCATGTGTGCACTGCACTAGACGTTTCTCCACTGTGGTGATTGTGCTTCAGTTTGGCATGAATGCTTATTCTCCATGTACCTTATTAGAATCACCACTCTTATATGTCCACACTGCTGATATTAGTGACTACATATCTACCATCTACAAATTGTGACTACTCTGGCAGCAGTGCTGTGCCTGATACACTTGTAGTAGAACAACACACTCATGTCGCTACCATGACTGTGCTGAGAATAATCACTACCCAAGTGATAGTCAGCAGCTGTGCTGTCATGAGTGGCAACAATTTGTGCAGGAACAGCGTGCCTACAGTTTGTAATATACCTATTTAGTGGATCTATGAGGTAAAGTGTCTAATGAAAGGAAGTACAGAGTAAGTGTTTCTAATAAAGTGGACGTTGAGTGCAGTTATTAACGGCGCTTTTCTGTCCCTGCTTTCTCCCACATAAAGACATCTACAGGAATCTGCACTTTCACAGTGGGGAAAATGGATGAAGATGGAATCAGAAGACATTTTCCTCAAACCCAGAGAGCTGTTTATAGTCCAACTGTGTCCATTTTTAATTATAGAACCAAGTGAATGAAATATTAATGGAACATGAAAACTCACTGTAAATGATGGTTTATAAATGTGATTTGTAAGTATAACAGAAGAGGAAGGAGAAGAGGTTCAAGCAGTTTTATTGTCCCAACCCAAACCACTACAAGTGGAATCCAGTTTGGTACATCAGTGCGAAAAATACTATTAACTTAATATAATAACAATAAAAAAAAAAACAACTCCATTATACATGACATCCTATTTCTGTGCTAAATAACTGCAAATATATAAGAGGGAGATTTCTTTACAGAGAGTATAAAGAGCTACATGACCAGTTTATGACAGTATCTCTGAAAAATTCTCTTGACAAGGCTTCTCAATGAACAAAGGTCTTACATGCTGGAAGTGTTTTCCATTCCTACACGTTTCCACTGGTGTCTTAGCATTAAGGAGACCTGAGTTGGTTTGTCATATAACACAAGATTTTTTTTAAGGGAAAGGAGCAGTTGCATATATTAGTTGTAGCATCACAACTTTTCCATAGTGCCATTCCAGTGGGCTTACAAGTGGCTGAGTGACATCTCAAATCGACATGCGTGAAGGTCAAGTGCCCTCAGAAAGCCTATTTTATACATTCAGTTTGTGGAGGTGGAAAAGGCCAAGGATTTTTACTTTGCCAAAGTACAATAGTTCAATATTCAGCGTTTTAGTTTTTGGTGTTAACATGATTGTATCAAGTGTTTAACTCGTGCCAGCTACGGTTTGTTATTGTAACATATCCAAGTTATTCCTTGGCCATAACTGGTAAAGCTCTATAATTCTATTTTAAAGGTTCCCATTGCAAAGCCTTGCATTCTCAAGCATGTACAAAATCATGCAACTGTGCCTAAACTTCAGGGACAATTAGCAACAGAATTCTAATGAAATAATGCATTCTTTGACTTTTATTCATTTTTGGAGATGTTTTCCCAACATCTGTAAGCTAATTGGAAAAAGAGAATTGCATTCAAAACACTGTATCCTCCAAAAATAGCACACAGGCCATACCACAGATTTGGTTGTAGTGGAACATTAAATGTGGTGTCAATCAGCCTCTCATTGGCTGAGGGATATTCAGGAATGTTCCATGTGATTAGTCTGATTCGCTATCTGAGGTGGCAATGTGTCAGAACAGTGGATGTCATCCTTTATAAAAGCAGGATGACAGTTTTTAAGTCAACAGAAGCGAAAGCTCCTCTATCTGAACACGAGCCACTTTTTGAACATAAGAGAGGCCTAAACAGAAAGTCTCTAACGTCTAAAACATTTATCATAGCAGAATTAGGTCGCTAGTCTATACACTGATACGCATCAAGAAGAAGTCACATACTGAGAATCAGTTCTGATGGACACATTATTGCACAATATCCTGTTGTTCCCAGGAGTGATGTTCTACAGCAGTGGGATCTAGATCTTTCCTGGTGGTGGGATACATTTTTGCTAAATTTCTAACATTGGTGCAGGTAGTTGCAGTGCAGAAGTTGCCACTTGATCTACATTAATACCATTCTCATGGTTTCTCTTCTAATAGGATTAGGACTTTCCTAGGGGAGTCATTAAAAAAGGACAACACTTATCTAGGTTGGTTGTCCCTCAACACGAGTGGAATGTGAGAGCACAGCACCTCAATGTTCTCCTATAACAGATGTTCCACCAAACTGTAATCAGATATGTGTATTCACACAAACAAAGTACTTGCAGGAGAGACCGGTGTAGTCGGGTTTTTCCGTGTACTGTTAAGGTTGTCCTGGGGAAAGTAAACAGTTTTTTTAAAACACAAAATGAAACCAAAAGCTGGCTTCAGATAACTGGATAATTCCTTTCGCTTTTCTGCTTTTCTTTTCTATTCTCATTCCTGTCCTCCTATCTCATGCCACCCCCCCAAAACCTATCAAGCCCTGCCCCAGCCCTCCCCTGAGCTCTGTTGCTAGGGCGCAGGCACCGCGGATGGTTTATTTCTGAACGTCTCAAAAAATGCCAGCATGCCCTTCTTTACACTAGAGGAGGCCATTTTAGGTGTTGTATGTCCTTGGTGACAGGGCGGAAAGGTGGCACCGTCCATGGAATTGGCGCGTTTGACTTTGGAGCCAGCTCGCCACATTTTCGACCTCAAGGGTGGGGTCTGGGCGACCAAGCACTTCTGGTACTGGACCTACAGAGGGCGCCAAACAAGCACAAAGACATTACATGGAAGCTACGGTTCTTCAGTGAGCCTCAGGTGTATATAATGGCACTGTAACCAGGGGTGGAAAAAGTGTGAGTACTTTGTCAAAATCTTACTCAGTTATAATGTATGAAACCAAAAAACTAAATTTCAGTAATTATATAAAAGTAAAAAGTAAATGTTTTAACAAATAAATTATACGTTTTTTTGCAAAGTGAAATTTTACAATGACTAATTTGGTTGGAGATTTTAATAAAAATGTATAAATTTAAATGCATCGAAATTCAACTGAATGGCAAGAGAAGAGGAGAGAAATCTCTTGGTTTTGGAGATTTGTAACAAGTACCTTGAAGGTCTAAATCAAAATGTAAGTATTAAAAAGTAAGTTTTTACTCTTGGGAATATAATTGAGTAAGAGTACTAATATTAAACTTCAATAACACTCAACTAAAGTACAATTCTTCAAAAATATCAATTAAATAATAATAAGAAAGTATACAATTATTTAAGCATTTTCCACCCTGGCTGCAGCTACAACGTCTGTCAAATGTTTGAACCCAAATGTATGTGGGATGGTTTTGCATAACATCCATTCAAGACCTAATACTTTAATCATACCACTGAAATTACTACACAATACTGCACTTATTTTGTGCACCCTGAGCTTTTGTTACATCCTGGTTAAGCTAATATCAGTTATTTGGTTTGTGAAATAAGAGCGCTGGAGCTTGACAACTAACCTCATATTCCCCGACTGTAGAGAAACCACATTCAAAAAGGTTTAAATTCAGTGCCTCTCACCATGCATGCAGCCTGCACTGCCTCAGATATAATTCCAGCATCAGGTTCACACCAGAAGACGTGACACTCAAAGCGCTGTGTGCCGGCATCCACTATCACTGCAAATGTGTGTGTGTCGTGACCAACACCAAGAAAGGTCAGGTAACGCACTTGGCATTCCCAGAAGGGGTCCTCACCATCCTGAAGAGAAGAATCCAAGAAAATAAGAGCATGAAAGAGCAACTAAGTTGCTTTGTTCCTCAGATGACAGTGGACAGTGCATAGTGTTTCTAAATCCTACTTCTGAGGATCCACTGTCATGTACAGTTTCAACTATTTCCTGCGCCAACATACCTAATCTAGCTAATAATTACAGGAGGTCCACAGGACTGGAGCTGAAAATCTCTCAACCTATTTCTTTGGGCTCACCTCGTGGTCCAAATGTTCTAATTAATTCCAGCTCCTACCACACCTGAACTAAGGCATTAAGGACACTAAACACCAGGCACAGATGTCCTAGAAGTGAGGTTAGAACAAAAATGTGGACTTATGTGATGTCCGAGTAGAAACACTGGAATAGAAAAAAAACACTGGCTTCTGAACTTTGCTGCTTCACAAAACAATGTGTTTATTAAATCTACTGCTTTCCTGATCTCTGTGGTACTTGCCTCTCCCCTCCACAGAGACAGCAATGTGTCTGATACATGGATGACAATGGGCTCCCACTCATCCCTGTCTCTGGAGTGCATGATGCTCTCAATGGCTCTATTCAGCACCTCCATCCCTGCCAGGAAGACAAATAAAATGAAACTATAAGACCCACATGGCCAAGCAAAAGCCTACAATCCTGAACAAGTTAATCTTACTTGCTCTCTTGTAACTAAACTTGGGATGGACTTTGAGTCTTGGATCTTCTCAAAGTTCCTTCATGTTCTTAGAGAGTTTTCCTGACACTCACATGTTTGACAAGAGGGGTTGGTGCCAGAAAGCTGCTTTGCAACAGTTGCTATTACAATAAGCACAATACAAATGAACTGAATTTAACTGAATTAATCAACGGATTGTGTTTTTTTTTTAGATGCTGAGGAGTTTTGCAATAAAGCTTTAGAAATCTGTGATGACTGAGAACCTGATATGTTTTTCAACTTGTTTTGAGTGTAACCTGGTTAGTTAGTTTCTGAAAGAAGACAAGGGAGAAACACACTGGAAATTATGTGTCTCTCTGAGAACATACAGACATAGTTTTAAAGACAGACATTGTTTTCAGTATTTTATACTGAAATAAGGTAATGAATCTACTTAAATGCAAAACAGGCACTGTATTTCTACAGCCACATATTCAGGAAAGATGAGGAAAAGAAGTACAATAGAGTGCTCTTAAACTTTTGGCAGAAAACCCAGTGTGATACTTAAAAACACACAATGTTTTTGTATTAAAAACTGGGATTAATAAATATATCGCTCTGCCCCCATCCCAAACAGCACAGCACGAGTGATTCACACTTACATAAACTGTGAAAGCACGATTTACACACTTAATGTGGAAATAATATGGTGACAGGACAAAATTGTGAAGCCTTGCTATTGTTGTGAGCGTTGGGTGAAAATGCAAATTCCTAGAGGGACTGTTCAGACCAATTCTCTACTGTTAGTAAACTGACAAACCTGCTGTCACATCAGCACCATTGCCACCAGCACCAGCAGGAAGGATGATATGGGAGGCTGTACCACAGCAGTGTCATTGAGCATGTAGGTCTTTATCTCCCGTTTTGTCTGTACATGACCGTTGCTCAGAGACACACTGTGAGTCGTTACAGCATGAGCTATCCACAGGGAGCATGATGGATGGCTTTGTTTAGCAGAGGCTGAGAAACGCTGTTGTTCTCTCTGAGTGCAGCCCATGCTGAGGCGGAGCCCGGGGACACAGTAATGACACATTGACCCTGGGAGAAGCAGAGCTTCTCGCTGTATGACTACGCATTTTTACTCAGAAGAAAGGAAGCTCTGCCAAGTCTTTGTGCCCTCAACCATGTCTGTTCAATCTCTAATTATCACTTCCTTATCTTCTGCAGTTTTGCCCTGACTCTATTATCAGCACTGTATGCTCCTAGCTCACAGCGACAGATTAGAAATTAGTTTTCATGACTTAGTTTTGATCAGATTTGACACTGAATGAAAGGCTGAATCTAATGTGCATTAGATGGACAGATTTATGATGAAGGCTTGAGATTTGGAGTGATGAAAGCTTAGACTCACCCATTGCTCTGGAAACGGGTAGATTCCCAATGTACTCCACATCAAATTTCTGAACCCTCTGCCTCACTGCATCCAGGAAATTGACTAAAAACACATAAAAGATAGCATGCATATATGGGAAAAGTGGACCTTATTCTCAAACACACACAAAAAAACAACCAAAATAATCACATATTTTAATAGATTTACAATCCATATATCCAGATTATGAAGACCTATTGTCTGAGCTTGGTACCTTGATGAGGTAGATCCTCAGGGGAGATACTCTCCATTGTAACTGAGCGTGCCATAGATGGGTGCATCGCTGATTTCTCTGCCATGATCTGAGAATGCATACAAAAGGCTAATAATTATGTTGTGTGTTTTTTCTTCTCCTATTAATTAATATATCCTTTTCTAATATACAAGGTTTTCTCATACAGTAATAGTGAAGGTCGTTAAATAAAAATCCTATTGATTTTCCAAAGTTCTGCATAAGGTGGAAACAAATTAATTTAGAGAGGTTTGATATGTCATGCTACAGAAACTTACCAAGCCAGAATTATTTACAGTGATGACAGAAATCAAAGTTTGGAAGCATTTAATACCCCAAAAAGCATGCCTCACAGAAAGCTGAGACAAGAGCACTGTCCTGAGACACTGTTTTACAACAGGGCCTTAAACACATTTTTACAATATATTGTAAGGCAAAACAATACTGAAATAAAACACATTTTAACATTTTTTAAATGTATTAATTATATACATTAATTATATATAAAACTTACAAGACACTATCATAACCCCTGGCTCCTATCAACACCACACCAACTCAGTTTCTCAACCATTGGATTATTCAGAAATATTGAGGAATGCAACTCTCCTTTAAATTGAGACTATGTAGCAATTTTCAACACAGTATTGAAATGAATAACATTGCTTTGGGATTCTAAACCTACGTGTTTTTTAGAAACAAACAGCTAAGTGGTCAGTATTTGATCAGCCAAGCTCACAAATCTACACTTTGTGCTGTCTTCAGGTCTTCCACCTTCACCAAGCCATTCAATTCAGTGTGCTTTATGTGGAAGGCCTGACCCCTCATAGTGAGCTTCACAAGAACAAGAAGCAAACCCTGACCTTGGAGCACATCTCGTGCAGGGCAGAGGCGATGGTCTTGGCAGGTGCGTTGCACCGGAACACGTGACACTTCAGCATGCAGGTGTCCTTATCACTGGCCACGAAGGCAAAATCCCTACAGTGGAACAAAAGGCCAGATCCGATACTCATCACTCCATATGCACTCAGAGCTCCATATGCACTCAGAGAGACAAGTGGTGCCTAAACCCAACCCTGAAGATCTACTGCTCTGTGGAAACCCTAGTCTAACACACTTCCGTCTACCATGGAGAAGCTGTAAAGGCTGATTAGCTGACTGTGTTAGAGGAGGGTTGGGTAGATCTTCAGGAGGAGAGCACCTCTGTCTAGACCTCTATGACCTACATTCAGAGACTGATGAGATGTTAAAGACAGAGCCATAGATAGAGTATCTACTAATGAAAATAAAGGGATGTCAGCGAGCTATTTATGAGATAAATATGAAAACTGAACAACTGCAATAACAGGCCAACATGGATTCTTGCTAAAACTAGAAAGTAGTTCCCAGAATTGCTTTGTTTCTCAGTAGGATCCAACATGTGGACACAAATATTTTTATAAGTATATGTCTCTTCACCACATTAGTGTTCAATATGATCCCCTAATCACTATTTATTAAAATGACATGAAATAAAACTCAGAAGTACACTAATGAACAGAAATGATGTGCTAATCACTGTTTCCCACATTAGAAAATTAGGGACACTAGATTATTATATGGAAATTGTACACCAATGTTATATGGTTTTGTTAATCACTCTGCCCCAGCAGTACCACTCTGTTGAACAGGACAGTGCATTATGGTTATCCGCTAGTGTATACTACCTATTGTGGTCCATTGTGGGATTGTAAGAGTGCACCAGATATTCTTCACTACTGTGGAAATGTATTTAATTTCCAGTCAAAATGGCCATTAAGTCCAAGTTATTTTTCAGCATCAAGAAATAAAACAGCCGCTTCAGCAACTGAAAATAATATCAAATCTTTCAGTATTTAATGTTTCCAGACTTTGTGTTTATTAGGGTTTCTGTTATTTCCAGGATACTCACTTTAGTTTTTCAAAGAAATCTGCAGCTTAGAAGATTACATTTTTTACTTTTCATGATCCAAATGATAAGCTTTGTTTGATCTGCAAATTCTTCTTCTTTTTTGTCCATTTTTTTGCAACCGCTTCTTGACAGCTACACATCTTTTCAGACCCACAGATGTCTTGAGATATCTTCTCATAGTGGAAAGATGGACAGAAACACCTATGGATTTTTCAGATCTGAAGTGACAGGTACTTGATTTTCTCCTCTCTCCCAAAGACAAAAGATTTTAAGCTGTTTATCTGATGGTGACATTTTGTATGTCTTTTAATATTTTTTAAAATTTCAGTTTTGGGAAATCCTATTTAGGATCATCTTATATCTAATCTCCTCACAAACATCTCCTGAAAATGAATAACATGTACATAATGGCCATTAGACTGGAAGTTAAATAAAAGAAGGGTGGTCTCTGAATTTTGCACAGTACTGTATGTTTTTAGACACCACAACAAAATGGCAGACTCCAAAATGGTGCATAACAGAACATAGCCCAAGTCTACTGCGACACTGTAATGATGAAATTACACAGCTTCATCAGCATAACACAGAACCTCATTTGCAAGAGATCTTTAAGGTCCAGATGAAACAGACTTAGCTGAAAGGAACTTACAGAAAACAAGCTACATAGTGATGCCTAACAGGCTCCATCCTCCACTCTATGACACCTGATAATCACTGTGTGTCTTTACACTGACCTCCAGCTGCCTCCCCCCAGCTGACTGCAGACAGTAAGCTCAGATGTCTGAGTGCTATAAATAAAGAGGATCCATGCAGACAGACATGATGCTCAGCATTTCCCAGAGAAAAGGCGAATAAAATGTTCTGTCCCCCTCCTGTACTTAGTCAGAAAGCAGTGATAATCCAAAAATGGCTGTGGTTCTTTACTGACTGGTGTCTACTCTATGATGCTCGGATCTGAGGATGCTTTTTGGAATTGGATATTTTTGAAACTGAAAATGTATAGTAAGTAGTGCCTCATGTGGGTCATCGCCTGGGTTCACATGAGCATACTGCTGCTTGTGGAAGTCCAAGCAGCAGCAGCTGTTTAATTATTAAGCGAAAACACTGAAGTTAAACAGCAAACAGAATAGCAAATGAATTCCTCTGCTCATCAGAGAGAAAAGGAGTGAGAACGAGAGAGTGAGAGAGAATTGGAACAGGCAGTGAGCCATGGTGAAGGTTCTCAGATCTCAGGACAAAAACACTCCAGTCTCTGTCTACACTCCAGCTCATGCTCTCATAATTAGAGCCCCTCAGTTTTGTGTACCAGTTACAACACTGTTAACTGTAACTCTGAAATGCCAGACAGAGATATGAATTGCCCCAACTTTGAAACTTATATAATTAAATGCAGAATTAAAAAACATTTTAAGGACTCAAAGACAAACAATGTAGACTATATTTCTCTTTAAAATCATGAATCAGTTTCATTGTTAATCTCATGTTCAGACTAGGGATGTAAATGATTAATAGATTACAAATAAAAGCTGTCAAACGTAAAATAAACTGTTCAACCACTGCTATGGTTTAAAATAATGTAATTTAGTTCATTTGCAGTAAACAACAGTTCCTACCTGAATAGGTGGTATTATCATTCAAGTTGAGGAACGTTTTTGAATTGTATGCATAAGGGGAACAGTAGGCAATTGATTATGTTAGGCAGGCCAACTAAAAATAAAGCATGCAGCTATAAAAAGTGGTGTTCAGGACCACTTTACATGAGAACGACAGTACAACTTCAACCATACTGAAAGTAAACATCTGCAAGCAATAACACAGACAACTTTCCTACATGTTCTCCAAAAGAAAGTGTGATGCACAGCGGTGTGAGGAAATCATACCCGAGTTCAAAGTTATAGAGAAGGATGTGGTGGATGGTGATGGCATGTACGTATACATGTACGTATACATGTACGCTGTGACATGTACGTATATTTAAGTCATTTTGTTAACTTTGACATTTTTGGCCATATAATCAATCATGAATGTATAGTTGTTAGCCCTTCAGTTTAACCAAACCAGGTTCTTACCTGGATGGCAGTGGTATTAGCCACTATGCTACACCAAGTTTCTGCTTTTAATAAAAACAAAAGCTCATAGTTGAACTGCACTGAAAGTTTTCTTTTTTAATGACCATATACAGCACTGTGCAAAAGTTTTAGATATCTAAGTAAATATTTAAACAATGTACCTCAGCAGTGAGTTTATCACAATATATTAGAATGAAGTCATATTCATAAGTCAAATAAACATAAAAACAATAAAAAGTACCAAGAATTTCTTAGGTCCTTATTTTCCCTTGACATCTTCACAGCCACCACAGAGACTTGTTAATATCATCAATTACAGCACAATTTAATGAAGCACTGATTGGTCAAACCAGGAGTTGCTTTTTAACTATGTATAATACTGGGCTTCCTCGAGGAGAGGTTTAAAAATGATTGAACAAACACACTAACATCCATATATAACACACACACACACACACACACACACACACACACACACACACACATATATATATATATATATATATATATATATATATATATATATATATATATATATATATATAAAATAGTCATTATTAATTTTCTATAAATTTTGTTTATTCAAATATTAATACTCAGCAAATTTCTCAGCAAATAAACACTACACAAATAAACAGATTTTGAAAATGTGTCTTGAGTGCCTAAGACTTTCGCACAGTACTGTAAGTCTTTTAAAAGAAAATACTAAAACAAAAATCCAAAGCTATGGTCAGATGCCCAAATCAGTTAAGTATGATGGCAGGCAATTTCCTGCTGAAACCTGCTCACCAAATGCCTTGTGTTCTCTTCTGTAAGTCCAGGGGGACCATGAGAAATCCATGATTTAGAGACCTGTGTCTGCTTTTTCTGTTTGAATGATGATACGGAGTTTAAACTTTTGACCATGCTGTGGTCACTACCCGAACACGTCAAGTGATGTCTGCAATATAATACAGCCTAATAAGTTATGGTCACATTGTCTTGGAAATTTAACTCCGCTATTGCACCAGAACATTATATCTGAGGAAAAGGCCGTTCTTTTAAATTGTATTATATGCTCTGACAGCTGCTCTGTGTTGTGTATGTGTGTAAAGAATCATGCAGAACAGTACTGAGAGTGCTTTATTCTACCACAAGCCCACAGTGTTGCTGCTGTGACTGCTGTTCAACAGTGTGAAGGCTATGGTTTGCAAACAATATGACTCATTTTTGCTTCACTGAATTACGTAATGTGCCAGTAAAGTCTTTGTGTACACTTGGCATCAATAAATGTAAAACCTTTCGACCTATACGGATATACATTCTGCTGTTTTCCTGAGCAGTTTCACAGGTTGTTTGATTTGACTGAAGCCAAAGAGGCCGAAAAGTTCATAACGGTTCACAACTATGAACACACCGTTAAGAGTTCCAGTTCTCTTTGGGGTGTTTTTTCCTGTCTGACAGTTAATCAATGCCTTTTGTTTGGGTGTAAAGTGATAAGAGTAGGAAGTATACATAGTAGAGCTATTCCACACTGCCAGAATTGACCTTGAGGTTTCTGACCGTGGCTGCGTAACACACTCTGCCTGACCTTTTAATGCAACAAAGAACAATCAGCTGGACGTGACCCAGCAAGCTATACTGCTCCATTCATCTCAATTCTTCCCTTTCTGTCGTATTAAAACTTGTGCAATTAATTTACACATCAGTGTGTCCTCCATGTGGCTCTGTAGGGATTTAATCAATGTGGCTTGTAATTAAATCTGCATGGATTTGTCAGGATTCACATCGGAGGAGGCCCAGTGGGACCTAGCCTAAAATGAATTACATCTTCAAAACATCACTCAATAATACTGGCACTCTGATTGGTCTGTCAGGCCGGAGTCATTTGCATTTGAGGGGCAGCAGCACTGAATGACGTGCAATTGCTTTTTTTTGCAATTGGGACATGGAAGTTTTTCTCTGAAATTCATTGCAGGAAAGGTTCACTGGGGCATGCACGGGAAAGAGAAGGAAAGAACCAACATCACCATTCTAATTCCCACTCGACTGGCACTCAGACAAGCAAAAGTACATAAATTAAAGCATGAAGGTAAGAAAATGAAAGAATTCTACAAGGCCATGAAATACAACAGAACTACTGAGCTGCACACTATGCTACATGATATGCAAGCTTGCAATCCCACAAATGACATTATCACTTGATCTCGTTAAGAAAGAAAAAGGTGCAGTAATTACCTGTCTCTGTATTCACGAGTGGCGGTTTAAAAAAAGGAAAAGAAAGTTAATTGTTAAGAATGACGTGAAAAATAAGCAGAAACTGATTGATCTAGCTACGCTTGATTTGCATGATTCAAATGTGTACATAATTTCCCTGTGAATTAAAATTTATTACAACAACACATGTTTGTATTTCGGTTTACTCACTTTTGGCAATAAATGATGACATGATGATGCATTAATTTGTCAGGGCATGCAATAAGTTTGCCCTATTGCTATTATATGGCATCCCATATATGCTATAAAAGTGTAACACAATTTTCCAGGCATATGAATCAAAGCCAAGGAAAAGCAGGTTAAGTGGGTCTGGATGATAAATATCCGGTGGGCTATGTGGCACGTTTTTTCTTGGAAACACTGGTGAGTGTGAACAGAAATAGCAGCACTCTGATTCACTCCATTTGAGCACCTAATGTAACAGCCTGATCACATTGTCAGCTGGCCCAAAGCTGTGGTGACACAGTGAATGAAAGCAGGTCTGCATTCAAGGACCTAATTGCTCCCACAATGAATGCCCTTCATCTGCACTCTACTATTGAAAGAAGAAAACTGTCTTATAAGTGCTTCATGGCTACAGCCATGGGGGGCTTACTTTTCAGTTCTGTTTCTATAAATAAATAGACCTGAGAGCACTCTGAGATTTCTTTTAATATATAGAGGTCTGACAATAATAATGCTGACACATAAACAAGGACTGAAATTAAAGAAATAATAAAAGCCTAAAGTGCGAGGTGGTAGCAGAGAAAGAAAATGAGCAAATGAAAAGAAATGATAAAATGAAAGATAGGAACAAATGAAGATCTACCTATAGTACTGACCTGCCACTGTTGCAGCCCACCCCCCACACTCGGATATTGATAATGGGCTGGCAATGGATGAGACTGCGGTCTACAGGGTCTAGGAGGCTGAGTGTGTCCTTCTTCAGAACCATCATCATATCTTGACCCTTAGCACATGCACAAAAGCCCCTCAGTCACCACAGCAGAAATGTTCTTATTAATGTAAAGTCTTTTTTTTACAAATAAAACCACTTATTTTTTCAAATCAACACCTGATTGTTTTGAGTTACTTTAGTGTACATACGATAAATATGTTTCTATCATTCTGACCACAAGATTTTATGGCTTGGTGGTCCTAGTTGCCATGGTAAATTTACAATATTTTATCTTTTCCCCTCATCTTCTGCACCAATAACTCTACAGACTGTCTGCAGTAACTCCTTTAACAGGACTGAAACATCTATACTGCTATAGGCTAAATGCACAGTGATTTTAAAATGTGTTAATGTTTGCGACATCATAACCATGATGAATTATTCATAGGCTTTTTGCAGCCAAGTTCTTCATTCATAAACTGTATGAACGGAGGAATGGCAGGTGAAGGTAAATTCTTTAATTTTAAAAAAGTAAAAAAAAACATTGCTTTTTTATCACATGAGCCCTTTAAACACCGTGTTGCTATACCACACAGTACCATATCTTCAGATAATCAGGACACTTACCTCTCCCCAGGCGCCCACAGCATCACGCCCCTCCGCCTTGCTGTGAGAGAGCTGCTGGATGCAGTTATTGACCGCTAAGCTGCTCTTCCCTGGAGCCAGTTCTTCCTCGGGTATCTCCACCCAGCCCAGCGAGCGTACCGCAAAACACTGTCGTACACACACAAACACAGATTTGTGACCTCAGTTATTTATAACGTCTTAAGAAAGTACTAAAGAAAATATTTTAAACTGTAAGATTACTTTACATAAAAAACAAATGATTTAAAAACTTTTTTGTATTGTTTTTGTCATAGAGTGAATTTAGCACTATTCCTTAACACAACAGACATGGCCCTGTCATAAACGTGTCAAGAAAAAATGTGCTCATTATTTATTTTGACCCAATACAAATCACACCAGCTGGCAAACTGCTAGTGGCTGAGGTAAAAAAATAAATAAATAAAATCTGTGTTGCATCGGAACATGCAATTCTTTCCAGCGATATCCCAGATATGACTTTTTGTTGAAGCTATTTGTGTTTGTCATCAGTATGACCTGGATCCTTTTACCCGCACTTAATGGAGCTTTGCCCTTAGTAATTCCTCACTCATCCTTTTAGAGGTCAGTACACACGTATACACCCTTCACACACACATACATAGTTAAATGACATCCACACAAACTGATCCATGTTCTGTCCTTAATCTCACCTCCTCACGCTTCTACCATCTGTATTCTGCACTAGTAAAGCATTCATATTTTACCCTTTACCTCAGCATCTGTTCAACATTCATTCAATTCAACTGAACATGTGCACTAAGCGACAGAACAGACCCATACAGAGCTTTACACAACAGTTAGTCCCAACGAAGAAGCCTTTTTTCACAATCACTGTATCATTCCACTGAGCACTGGCTGCTAAGTAACGACTCACGGTGGAGCTTACAAAAACAGAGAAAGGAATATATTAGGTATAATCCTTAAGATAATATTTGGCCTGAAGCTTGTTTGGTTATACCCTGGAGAAGAGTGTGAGAGCAAGGCCTACATCAAATTCTGAACCTGTTGTTGCTCCTAAGCAAGATTTTGGACTGCAGCAGTGATGGAGGAACAACCAAACAAACTGGAATTAGCCAGAAACAAACAGAATACAATTAAGAAAACAAGATGGGCTGTGAAATTCCAGAATGACAAAAAGAAATTCCAGTTAATCTTGCAAATCTCATAAAAGTTGAGCTGAAACTGATATTGCAACAATTTTATGGCTCTACCTGTAAAGCAAAAGGTTAATACTTTTGTGGAGGGAGGTATCTGCATTATTCCAACACACTTGATACAATGCTTGCGACACCTTTGCTTTACATTTTTCTTCATTTTGCTGAATGGTTGTATAAAAGCAACAGAACACCAGCGGTTGTGTGTACTCACAAACTCATCACTCATCCCATGTTCTATTGCTTAGTTACTTCACAGGAGAGGGTAAAATGTTTATTTTTAAAATGGTTTAATCTTATTATTTTAGAGCATTTCTGTTGCTCCCTTCATCATAAAATGTACATACAATATAAAGGACAGCTGCTGTGCTAAAATGATGTAGAACAATAATGACTAGAAAAAAAATACTATTTTTTTGGACTTTGACAATATGATGGAGGTTCAGCGGAATGGTACCTTGGAATCTGGGTCCATGTTGGTGCAGAAGTACTCTTCCTGCCAGGACACTCTGAGGAAGAGAGAGAAAACACTAGCATGTGGCTTAAACATATGAACTAAAACTACAATATCCAAAAGGTCTATCTATGCTTTGCGTACAAATATACATTATTTTGTAGCAACTTTTGAAAAGGTGACAAGTTGCAGAAGTTGAAGAACGTAAGGCCAAAACATCATTATAAGAAGGAATTGTAGCACACACGACAGCAAAGTTCTGAGCGTGTTATTAATGTCAAATGATTTTTATTATGTTTGTGAAAGGTCACACTATAAGGATAGTTCTAGTGTAATGCTTCTGCTGTGCAATCAAGGTAACATTAGCATGGTGGCAAATTCTTTGTTTTTCCAATAAGTTCAATCTTCCAATAAGCAAGATTGAATACACAAAAGACATTACTGATGGGCACAACTATCTTTATCCAACAAACGAGCGGTGAAACGGCTGTTTTTGTTGTTGTTTTTAGTTGACTGGGTTGGTTGTGAACTGAAGCTTTGTTAGAAAAAATGTTCACTGCATTGTCCTACCATGCTCCTGCAGATGCTCAGTGGGTGGCTGTTCAGTGGTTGCTGGAGAGAAGAGATTGACTCACAACAGCTCATTTTCTGTGTACTGGTGTTCGTGTGCACACTTAAGGTATTTTCCACGACTAAAGTTATCTATAGCCTTTTATATGATTTAAATGGAACAGTCCCAAAAAACAATCACTTGACCAGCATTTAACTGACTTTTCAACTAAAGATATGGCCCTATAAAGTGCTCAGCATCAGCTATCTCACTACCTCACAGTGCAGTTTGCTCAGGCTGAGTGACTGGTTTTTGTGGGGTGAATGGAATGGCAAGGGGTGATGGACTAATAATAGTAGAATAATAAAGTACTCAAGCATGGCACTCAACCTGCTGAAAAACAAACTGCAAATGGTCTTACATATAATTCAGTGTGTTTACTATACCTGCTGTGTTTTTTTCTATTTTGGGTCTATTTCTATTTTTTTTTCACATTATTGTGAAACTGTTACAACAACTCATAGATTATCATGGAATGTTTAATTTATTTGCAGGTATGTGGTCCCACCAGAGGGACAGACTGTAAGGCGTACAGTGCAGAATGTCTTCAGACAGATCAGTATGGGTTTGTATACAATTCTAACAAAAGACATTATGGGCAGGTGTGAAGTCAGCGTGCATAATTCATTATGAAGTACTTAACTCACAGAGAGAGCTAGTCAGGCTAAAGTACAGACTTCACATGTCAGGGTTAGGTGTAACACAATGTTACAACTAAGTCTCCCGTGGTTGGATAGTGTAGTGGGTAACACCTTTGCCTTCTACACTGTAGACTGGGGTTCAATCCCCCACCAGGGCGAACACCCTACACTATACCAATAAGAGTCCTTGGGCAAGACTCCTAACACAGCCTTGGCCTACCAATCTAAAATGATGAAACTAAGTCGCTCTGGATAAGAGCGTCAGTCAAATGCCATAAATGTAAATGTAAGTAAACAATGGAATTGGTAAACCTGCACACAAAATCCAATTATGGCTTTAAAAAAAGTAAAAAGTATCCAAAACAAACTTTTAGACAACATGTTTATAACACATTTTTTTCTTTGAGGAGAACTGATAAGAATATTGAAAAATGGGGTAATTTATAGAAAACAATTCCAGATTAACAGAAACCAAAATAATGGTTGCCTTCATCCCCATTGCAACAATATTCATAGAATTTTTTAAGACCATGTGTTTCTGCTTCTGTTTGTTTGACTTTAAGAAAAGTGACCACAGAGAAAAGATAGACATATTCACCATTTCTGTCAACCAGCAATCTTATCAGTAATGCTCTGTTTAAAATTATTGGACAATATCATTAGAATATATCATATAAGTGCAGAATCCTATCAGCAAATGGGTATCAGCCACAAAATGTTCATATTGGTCAGGGCTCCATACACACACACACACACACACACACACACACACACACACACACGCACAGACACATACGCACACACACATATGCACACGCACACACACATGCACACACACATGCATACACACACATTCATACTCTCAAGTTTGTATTTCTGTTTTCGTGGTAAATTTTCTTTTGATTTGTTCTCTATTGTAGCGAAATGCTGCTATGTTACACCTAACCCAGCCTTAACCTTAAAATCACCCCTCGCCCAACTTACCCAAAAGCTTGTTATTTACTTTTTGTTATTTACATAAACAGATAAATTCCTTTGAGGACCCATTAAATGTTCACAAACCATTGAAATGTAATATTTTTCTAGTAGCATTCTGCAGACAGCTGGTCCTCCCAAAGACCTAAATTAATGACCACACACACCCCCACACACACAGACATAACAGTCTGCCCAACGTAGGGCTCCTGGCACTATTAGCAGCCAGTGGAGATGGCAGCTGCTGAGGGGAGTGTCAGGTCCTCTCCCTCAGGAATATCCATGTGTTTATGCTGTCAAATGACCAGGCTAGTGGCTTCATTATAGCAGCTAACAAAAGAGAAAACATAAAAAACAGAACTTCTTAGAGAAACAAGCAAAATAATTTAAATAGGTAGCAAATGTGAATGCACATTAGACTTTTGCTAACCAAGAAAATACTGGGTTTTGGGCAGGGTACTGCATGATTTTTCACAAACAACACCGGGGCACGGCACTGTTTTCTAATGAGAGATTCTTTTACATAGTATACCGTATGTGTTTTTATTTGAAAGAATGTGTCTACCTAGATTGTGCAGACTCGCACATGTCCTCTCTCTCTAATGTAGTTTAGTATGAAAAACTGTGCATAACAGGTGAAATAAAAAGAAACCTGGCAAAATTCCAAAAGAGTCAGCGACGTCTACAACCCCAATTCCAGTGAAGTTGGGACGTTGTGTAAAACTTATTTGGAATGTGTTGCAGGCATCAAATTCAAAATGAGTGAATATTTGCAAAAAACAATGAAGTTTATCCATTTGAACATTAATTAATTAATATATCTTGTCTTTGTAGTGTATTTAATTGAATATAGGTTGAAAAGGATTAGCAAATCATCGTATTCTGTTTTTATTTATGTTTTACACAACGTCCCAACTTCATTGGAATTGGGGTTGTACATCATGGTAACATTAAGAGCTGGTCATTACAATCAATAAAAGCAGCTTTGTCATGTACAGTGTAGTGTCTGAGACTGTGGGAGTAACCGTTCCACCACAGCTACTTGCCACAAACAAACCGCAAGGTACGTCTCTACACCACTTAAGTCAATGTCAGTCAACATATAGTTTTTTTTGTCTGTCAATCAATTCAAGCACTTAGTAAAAAAGCAAAGCAAAACTTTGAAACTGTATTTGCCATAATCCATCTTTCTTCATGCGTGCAAGCGGGATCAGGCCAGGTTCGGGTTTCAAATTTAACAGTACCCTTGAAGCCTGGTCAGGTTGGATCTCAAAGACTCGGGTGCAGAAAGAGCTATAATTTACTGCCATGCACATCCCTAATGCATGCTGAAAGCAAACAACATGGTGTTCTGTGTGTAGTATGTGTGTGTGTTGTGCATGCAGTGGTTTTGCTGACAGTGCAAAGAGAGAGAACTCACTGGTCACTGAGTGAGGTCATGGGTCTTTCTGTTAGCCTGCCTCTGGACTCGCGCCTGCCATCTGCTCCATCACTCTGAGAGGAGAAAGAGGGATGTTCTAAACTTAAACTCCAAACTTTCATTCTTCTCTCTCATATCCATACTTTACAGAGTTTTACAGTAGTTAGTGAATAATTAGCCTAGAGTCTAACACAAACACACATATAAATACACACGTCCATACACTCCCACACACTAGTCTTTCTCACTACACAGATTTTGTCACACTCACGACTCCCACGCATGCCTCCACCTACTTGTACATTAAATGTGTTTGTGAGTCACACTGGTGGACAAGCACAGTGCAAAACGTGACTTGATGCCACTGTAATATGCTTTCAAAGTGCACATAAAATGAATGAATTTACTAAGGCTGAAGCTAATCATGCACCCCGAACAGAATTCCTACTAACTGTAAGCTTGTGAGGCACAGTGTTTAAAAGCATAATAAACTAGAGGAACTTTCAAAAAGCTCAGAATGAAAGAGAAAATAAAAGCTCATAAATTAAGAGAAATTATTTCCTAAAATTTTTTTTTCCTAAAAAAAAATCTTTTAAAAATTCTACATCCACTAAACATAGGATTTTATTTGTGAAACAACCATATGGCCTATGAATGCATGTTGTGGCATCAAGACACATTTTTTTCTCGCACATGTGCATCTGATAATGTACTTTTGAAGGGAAATATTCTATCAGTACGTCTTCAAGGCTTTTGCCTGCATTTACGTTACGTACTGTATTGATCCTGCCTAAGTATGTCTGGGGGAACTGCAAAAAATTGGTATCTTGGCAAGAGAAATTATCTTAAATCCAGTTGATATATCTTCTATTTTATTAATTGACTGTTATAAGCAGGGCAGCACGGTGGCGTGGTGGGTAGCGCTGTTGCCTCACAGCAAGGAGGGCCTGGGTTCGATTCCCTGGCTGGGCGACCAGAGTCCTCTCTGTGTGGAGTTTGCATGTTCTCCCCGTGTCTGCATGGGTTTCCTCCAGGTTCTCCGGTTTCCTCCCACAGTCCAAAGACATGCAGTCAGGCCAATTGGACATGCTAAATTGCCCCTAGGTGTGAGTGTCTGTCTGTCTGCCCTGCGATGGACTGGCAACCTGTCCAGGGTGTATCCTGCCTTCCACCCGAAAACTGCTGGGACAGGCTCCAGCACCCCCCCGCGACCCTGATGGAGAAGCAGCTTGGATGGATGGATGGATGGATGGATGGATGGATGGATGGATGGATGGATGGATGGATGGATGGATGGATGGATGGATGGATGGATGGATGGATGTTTAACTTATAGTTTTCAAGTAATTTCATTTTAGGCACTATGACTGCTGTAGCTATTTGCCTCCCAACAGGAAAGCACAAAGAAAGAAAAACATGTTTGAGAGACTGCCTCAAATTTACACTTAGCATTAAAAGGTGGAGAAAATTCCTCACAAAATTGGCCACCACTAGTTGCCTAATATCTTCACCCATTTTCTGAAAGATCCTGCCATGTTTTGCACAATACTCCTCCAATTGCATATGAGAACATGGGCACTTTCAGGCTCATGCATTACTTTTATACATTTGGGCCGAATTTGTCCGAATTGCACCTGAAACCAAAACTAGTGTAAAGGGTTTAATATACTACGCCCTGAGGGTGTTATGAGAATCCCCAGTTTGTGTATGTATTGGGGGAGTTGCATGAACACACACCACAAAGCAGAAATTTTCAACACAGAGACTATGATCGTACTCACAAACCTGCAGACCTGCACACACACACACAAGCACACACTGAGAGAGGATCCTCACTTGCTGGTTGGTTGTGAGTCCGTCAATGGCGTTGTGTTCCTCCTCTGTGCTGAACGAGGGATGCTGCCACTGTGTGGTGCCGGAGGGCACATGCCAATAGTAGGTGCCGGAGCTGTCCCGTATGGTGCGCCATCCTGGAGGCAGGTCAGAGTCCAATGCTAAACTCTGATCATTCCAGATATCATCTGTAAAAAAAAAGAGTAACATTTAACATGTGGTTCTCAAAATAAAAATAAAAAATGTAAAGACTGAGCATACAGTAATAAAATGTATTAATATGACTAGTGATTCCACTTTTGAACCATAGTACATGTGGCATATCAGTAATACTAATACTACTAATAATAATACTAATAATATTTGTATGCCAGAAGTGGATCTTGGTATTGGCAACATAGGCAACTGTCTAGGATAGGAACTTGCCAGAACATGACATTCTTGACTCTTCGAAGTGAATGGAGAAATATATTTTTCCAAGTAATTTTGACACAGCACAAAGGGCAACTGCCCTTTTCAAACTAGGTTAAAAAAGAAAAATTACAAGGAGATACAAGGCTTTGTTCCGACAGCAGCGATATATAAAAAAATGGAAATTCTGGGACTAGGGGTTTGGAACACACACCTCCCATTAGAAATGACCCTATAATTTGTACATTTTTACATATGTTTATCTTATTACGATCTCAATTATAGTCTTGGGTTTTAAAAGACCATAACATAATCCCTGTAAATATCTATGGTCTAAATATTTAACTTTTTTTTTTTTTACAGTGGGACTGTTTAACTAATATGCTAGACTAATATGGTACATAGTATGTTGTAACATAATAGTAATATAATAGGTAATATTATTGAAATATAATATAATAGTAAAATAATAATATACTATTGTAATATAATTAAATATAATTAAATATAAATAAAAATAATTACTTAAGATTTACTTAATAATTATAATATAAAGCAATATAATTGTAATATAACAGACTAATATGGTATACATTATGTTGTAATCTAAGAAATGTCCTAATTCTTTCATTTTTGTTCAAACATATGCACACATTAGTAGCTGATGAAAACAAAAAACACGGACACGGACTACATCATTTTAAACATGAGAAAAGAGCAGATGTAGCTTGCAGGCTCAACAAACACACACACAGAGCATGGTCATATGTGACAGAGAGAGCGAGCACTCTCATCTGCCTGTATGTCACACAGCCAAACATTAGGTCACCATCCACTGCAGCTCACCGTTTTAGACCACATGATCCAACCTCAGCCATTTACCTTTAGCCCTCTCTGTCTCTCACTCTCTCATTGCCTCCGTCAATAGGTGCTGTGAATCAGGGGCAGTGATGGAGCGGCTATGCATATTGAGTTACGACAAGGGTTTTAGCCTGAGGGAATGATTTAGTATGAAGAGTCCACTCACATTCCACAAATAACACAGCTTGGATGCCTAGAGGGGACGGCACTGTGTGCATGTGTGTGGGCAGGAAGTGGGTCAGTAGTGACACGAGGTTGAGGCCGCACGGGTAGCGAGGATGCCGCTCAGAGCCATGCCACAGAGCTGTCCTCACAGTGAGGGCATGGGGGTGGGGGGAGGGGGGCGGGGGGTCAGAGGATGAGAGTGTGTCCGAGAGACAGAGAGAATATCAGAGACAGAGAGAGTCAAAGAGAAAGAGAATGTCAGAGGGAGTTAGAGAGAAAGAGAGAGTATAGAGAGGGGGGGGGGGGGTAAGAGAGACAGAGAGAGTTAGGGAAAGAGCATGAAGTAGGAGGCAAGAGCTTTATATTAATATTAAGCAGAATATTAAGAGGAAAAAGAAGAGAGAGAAATTAAGAGTCAGAAGAAGAGCAGGAGTGTCTCAGAAAGAATAAGAATAAACCTGAAAGAATCTGAGTATGTAATATTCCTTCACACATCTGCTCACACAGCAATCTGAACAAAGGATGGAATTCCCAGTCTGTTCAGCTGATGAAGAAGAGAGCAGATCTTCTAATTAAGCTACAAAGAGATAAGGTCTATGAGAGCCAGGAATGCACTATTGCAGACATCACATGCTTCAAGGCTGTGGCAGAACTGTAGATATCTCAAAATAAGACTTTAACACATTTCTGAACATTTGAAATTGTGGACTTTCAGTGAACTGGGAGCACCACTAAACTGCTACATTAACTGCATTACACTGTGGTAGCCTGTGATATATTTCACATACATCTGACAGTGAGAGAGAGAGGTATTCCACACATGTACATAGAATGTATGCACCTGATCTGACCAATCAGCTAACTGAGTTGAGGCTGGTGAGCTGGGGCAGAGAAAACAAACTCTAGCACTAGTGTTTGGAATCACTGCTCTATATAGACAGCAAATAACACACTAGTGGACAAAAGAAGAGGTATTTTCAGCTTTGCATAACAGTTAGAGTGCAACCATCACCAAAAGCACAGACTAGTTTGATTACAGTGGATCTAAGACCGTTTGTGAATACTGCATGTATAGACCTACCTTACAGATATACAGGTATAGCATTTATAGCATATACACCTACTTTACAGGTTCACTATAATGTAACTACTCACTACTATTCCATTCATCACTGAACAGTTTCTGACCACAAGTCAGCTGCTAACCAGATATTTTTGTACAGTGTACCATTCTCAGCACAGCAGTGATACTGACATGTTCATGGCATGATGGTGTGTGTGACAGAATTTGATATAATACAGTGGTGTTTTGATTCAATGCATTTTTCACTACAGCAAGTGGCTAAAATGTGCCTTACAGTAATTATTTATCATTCACTGTTATACCCTTATAATACAATTAAATTTTTTTACTTCAGGATTCAAACAAAGGTTGTGCTTTACAGTGTTTTGATTTAAAGTTTGAGCCCCGGGCTAACACACTAACCACAAAATAACATGCTATTCATGATATGTTGTGCAAAAGTGCAGTTTTTGATAACATTGATCACAAGATTCTAATCAACCATCTTGGATACTGGGTAGGCTTCTCAAGCATAATTTTACAATGGATTAAATCATATTTAGTGGATAGACAGATCTTGGTTTGACTGGGAAAACGTTCAGCAAAAAAAAAAAAAAAACATTTCTTGTGGAGTCCCACAAGGTCCAGTTTTAGGGCCTTTGCTTTTCTCTTTGTACAATAACTCAAGGTAAAGTCATTAGGAAGCCTAATATCAATTCCTTCTGTTAATCAAGACTCTGACAGGCTCACCAGCTATGAGCCAGGTATTTCTCAGTTCAGGTATTTCTCAACTAAACTATGAAAAAACTGAAATACAGACACCTTGGTACTAACATTCAGAAAAAAAAATGCTTTATGGGAAGCTCAGCTCTTCATATTCATATACCAAATCTGTACTATAAAACTTTGGTTTCATTTTAGACTCTGAGCTCTGTTTTATTTCACATGTAAACAGTCACTAAAGTAGTTTTTAACATTTGGGAAATATTGCTTGAGTTCAGCCTTTTCTATCACAGAGCAATGGAGAGAAACTTGTTCATGTATTTTTTACAGGCAGCATTGATCATGTTTATTTCCCCCTCTTACTGGGCTCCCTAAGAAAACTTGTTATTCAAAATGCAGCAGCAGGGATCCTAAAGAAAGAGAGAACTCATATCACTCCCGTTTTGAAAGAACTGTAATTGCTACCTGACTCTTTCAGGATAGATTTGAAAATTCTGCTACTAGTTTTTGAGGCTCTAAATGGCCTAGTCTGTCTATGTTCTTGCATGCGACATTAGACCTGCAGATACTGACCAACTCCAAACACTTTCCAAAAAATACTTATTCTTTCAGTTATTATACTTCTAAACTTTGGAACTCAATTCCGCCCTATATTAGACAAGTCAAGCTCAGTGCACACTACTAAGAAAAAATTTAAAACATATCTCTTTAAGTTAGCATTTAATTAAAGGTCTACATCTCTCAGTTTTTATCTTTTAACTTTGAACTGTTTCATTGTCTTACATGGTTTTAAATGAATACTCAATTTCTTGTATTACTGTTAAACTTTATCGTCTCTCTAAAGCACTTTGAGCTGCCACCATCATGAAAACATTAAATGTGTTTCTAACTGTACACCAACAAGGTAGATATGTTTTTAAATAAAGTGTCCAGTCTAAATCTCAGAATCTTAATGTCGGTACATGTCAACTTTTGAGGCAAACTAGGTGACAAGATTACAGCAGACCTACCAGTCTACGATGGTTAGGCAGCAAACATTTTAATAACAGACACCCCCACAACTGATGCACAAAACTGGGCCCAAAATGTACAAAGCTGCAGCCTGCATTTCTCAGTGAGGCGTCTACTACCTTGCGTAAAAGCTATGCACTTGTCGCAGAGGTGTCAAATTCAGGTCCAGAAAGTAAAAGTCCTTCCCAGGATTTTGTTCCAACAGGCTGGCTTCTCTAGTTAGATCACACCACCAGCAGAGCTGTCCAGCCTGTTGGAACAAAATCCTGGGAAGGATTTTTACTTTCTGAACCTGGATTTGACACCTCTACACTTGTGGATAAACAAGGGAACTAATAATGCCATTAGGTCAATTAAAGGTGATATTCACAGCTCCTGGGTCAAAATGTAGAGCTTTGACAAATTCAGACTGAGCGACAGCCTGAGTCACAGCAGTGACAGCTCTGTAATCCTGAGCCATGTAGAATGAAGGCTTAACTCCCAACTTTACCACCTCAAATCCACTTCTCTTCAATTAAGCAGGTCAGACTCACACTAATCCTCTTCTCAGAGATGAAAGAGAAGACATTCATACAGACATGCCTGCACACACATGTTCACACACAAGCACAAAGTGGTTATGTAAGACCACACCTGGGTAGTGTGTTGTGGTCAATAATCGTTGAATTACAGCAGTGAGCCAAAATGGTGTCTGGCTGCTTCTAATGATTCACTTTCCTCAGTGCAGTCTTTGCACTCTGTTACTCTTAGATGTTTAAATGTGTGTATGTATGAGTTTGTGTGTATCTGTTCAAGTGCTGTAACAGGCCTTCCACCTCCTCCCCAGGGAGCATCCATCAAGGCTAGATCGAATTCCTCTCTGTTCTTCTCCAGCTTTACACAGCCTCTCTTCTCCTGACAGCCCATAATAACCACTCAGCGTTGTCATGAGGTTTTTAGTATTTTGGGCCGGTGTGCTGTTTGTGCTGTCAGTAGGCCATGACAAAGCAGAGTCTGAGAGAGGCTGGAGAAATGGCAAAATCCATAACATCCAGCTTCAGCCTTAAAGTATGTACACTCGAGGCCACAAGCCTCAGCTTTTATTGCTACGAGCAGCTTTAATAACTTATTTATGTATCAGATGTGCAGGGATGAGTGGTTATTGCTTTTTTGTTTTTGTGTCCCATCGTATAAAAAGATTCGGATAGTAAACAATGAGAAAATATTAAGGAAAGCAAGAACAGCACTACATAATGATCCATGTTGTCACTCAAGCTGCTCAGTCTAAAATTACACAACAAAAGTGTTCTTCTGCAAAGCACAAGCCTTGTACAGATGAGCATCCATTTCGGCTGTATTATGATTTATTAATGAGAATCCAGTCTCATTGCTCGGTGTAAATTTAAATACCCATGCACCAAACATGTGCAATATTACTCCCAGCCAAGGTTGTGCTGATAGTAGTAAAATAGCACTAAATATTGACTTTGGTGACACAATTGGTGTCAGCATTGTGGTATTTCTAAGCAAATATTGAAGTATTAACTGAATTCAGGGAGGACAGTCATAATGTAATGTTTTGGTTACATATCACTGCTACAAACAAAAACTTTGTTTTGACCACATTTCATTTGTGCACAATTAAGCTAAAAGTAGAGTAAGAGTGATTTGATGTTAGATTAGATGTTAGAGTTTTTCTCATAAGCAGGGTTAACTATAACAGAGTGAAGGGCTTGCTGCAATGTTAATTAGAAAAAGCAAATTGATGTAAGTTAATTCAACAAAATTCAATGTTTTGAATGAGCTTTCCAACCAAAATAAAAATACATGTATTACAATAAATATGACTAGAGAAAGATGATGTATCAAACACTGGAAATATTTTAGACAACAAAATAATTTATGATTGATAACTGATAGTTCTCAGCACCAAAACTGACAAAATGTAATCATATGACATATATTGCAGGTATCTGATTCATCTGTATATGAAAGCTCTAAAAAATGAGAAAGAGTTCTTAATGTATATGAGGGGGATATGAATTGCTCTCATTGTTAACCTGCTGTGTGGAGGTTGTACCAGCTAACCCAGCTAGCTTTCACTGTGAAGCTGGTGACATGCATCTAAATGGTGCTCCATTACAGATAACAAGAGGGTGATATAGGTGTGAATACTGTGAGTTATACACATAACTCAAATAAAAACACGATGAAAAAAGCTTCAGAGTGAATCTAGAGAAATGTCGGTCAAATTTCAGTGAAAAATCACACAATTACAAAGACTATGCTAAGGGAATACAAAAAGGCAACCAAAGCTACTAGAACTTCATCCAGAAGTAGATTGTACTCCATGCTCCATTATTAGTTCAACTAAGAATAAATATTCTAAGAGAAAAAATACTCAACTGAGTAAAAAATGATTAGTATTATTTTAAAATTACTCTTGTGCAGTGTGAAATTGAATAAAGTGAGAATCACGTAGAGCACAAGGGGTCTTATTGATAAAACATATGTACACAAGGAATGGATCTTAAAATGACTGTACATGAAAATTCCTGATTTATAAAAAGTGAATTTCCTGTGAAAATGAGAGTAGCTCAATGTCAATTTCCAACTTGCCATATTTTACAGTGCCAATCCTACATTTGTATTAAAAATACTGAGACATTAACCTATGAAGAAACCCACTGTGCCCAGTGTTTAAAAGTCTGGTGACTGCTAGACGTCACCTATGCAACATAAAAAATTTAAGGGATGGAACATATTGCTTCATGCCTCGGTGACAATCTGCTTAAAACTATGTTCTGTCTTCTTTAAAATAAGATTCCAGTTCAGGGATGCAGTGGCTAGTACGCCCCTAATCCACAAAAAACACACAAGAATGGTCAGTAATCTGACAAACTGTTTTTGTGGCAATGCCCTTAATAGGATATGAACAACTTTGAGATAAGCCCTCAATACTTCTGCACATGAAAATCCATACATTACAAACAAACAAAAAAAACGAGACAGATCTTCAGAAAGTTTTATATTTGTAATACGTACAGAACTATGTACATTGGCTGTGTATTTTAAAAAGGGGTTCATAAGGGCTTACATTAATCCTCTAAGAGAGTGTTGCAGAGAGCTGAAGAAGTGAAGAGAGTGGGAAATAAGCTTTGTAAATTATTGATGATCCCCAGGGAGAACCAGACCTGCATTTCATGATCAGGCCTTCAAAAGAAGCTGCTCTTAATCAGATATGGTGTGATCAAAAGTGATGCAGGGGTTCAAACAGAGATTCGCGTGCAACTGGTAAATTCTCATAAAGGACGTCCTGCTGGCAGGCAAGCAGTCAGAGCCATCACAAGCAAGCAGATTCAACTATGCCTGCTTCCGCAGTTCAAGGTTTTTAGTACTGAAACTACATCGTCCTTATCTTGTCAGTGTTGTCTAAAGTACTATTCAAACTGGATTAGTTTTCCCAGAGTAGGTAATGTAATGTATTTTGTAAGGGATATGACAGGTCAATTCATACAGGCTGCATAATTTTCACAAATTACCACAAATAGCCTGGATGCAAACATCAGCATTACCCGACAGGCACCACTCAATAACAATAACAACAGCACATGGCCGCATCTATTAGCAGGTTTTGTTATTACATTACCATGAGGTCGATTAAAACAAGACAGCTGTTAGTGAGGAGACTCCAGGTTCAGCTAACTATAGCAGCTGATTCACTCTGGTGTAGAGCACCAATCTTATATCCAGTATAAATGATGACTTAACTGTAGCCACAAGTATACTAAGATTAAGATAGGAGCAATGTGTAGCTACTACATAGCTAAGAATCATTCAAGAGTTACAATTCCTTTAATTTAAATAGTCTAATTTTGTAATTTATGTAAATAGCATTTTTGTAGAGCAGTGTTTCTGTAAAGCAGTGTGAGCATGGCAGTTTTAGACATCTTAAGTGAAGTGCTTCCACTTTAAATAACTATATTTAAAGCATCTTATTTTGAAGACAAGTTATATCAGTACCTGCTGATACTCAAGCATCAATCAGTATCAGAAAACAAAAAGTAGTGTCATGTCATCTCTTCTCTGGAAGTATTACTCGTCAAACTTGAACTACGGACACCTCACCACGCAAAACCATTCGACCACTCTGACACTCACTTAAGTGCTAGTCTGCACTCTACAGTTTCACGTGTCTCACTGTATTGATTCTAGTAGTCCACATCTGCTGGTGAAAAATGCCCAATACCAAAAAGATCTTTAAGTTAACAGAGACCACAAGCATGAGAAAGATACAGAGAAAGAAAGCAGCAAAGACATTACAGCTAATTGCTCTTCACTCTGAGTCTCTGATGTCAATGGCATGTCTAAGCAGCCATTGTAGAGGCCTTTACCGCAACAACGAGAGCGTTCGGTCAGACCAAATCTGCCAGGTGGGAGAAAGCTCTCAAGTGGCCAATCAGCACTCAACAACCTGGCTCCCGCGAGTCTACTGAGACAGCTGTAATTGAGACAGTGTGATCACTCTGATTGCAGTCAAGAAATTTTGCCTTGTCCAATCCTGCCCTTTCAATGCCCTAAACCTGACAGGGGCTTGGTTGGGGCTAGAAAGAGCCGCATGAGTGATTAAAAGAGAGAAGTCTGGATGGATAGAGAGAGCTTAAAGAGAAAGATGTAAATGAAGGTTATGGAATAGGTTCTAAATAAAGAACATAAGGACAGGGGAACATGAGAAGAAAGACTACAGAGGCTTAATGACCAAATGAGATTGAATATCCAAAGAGGGCACTGTTTTCTCTCCCTGACGTGAATGACTGCATCTGGAGAGTAATCCCTGTGCTGTGGAGAAAGGGAGGTCAGATTGAAGGGATTAAGGGACAGGATCAAAACATCAATCAGCCTTCATCCAAGTCGAAAGGAGAGCCAGTAAATATCCATTCAAACCTGGTGGCCAGCACAAGATTGTCAGAGTTAGCTCATAAACACAAGTAGGGTGGGCAATATAGGCAAAAAACTTTTACATCATATCCAATACTTTTTCTCATGATGCAGAATAGAGGTCTGATAAGTAGGAACAGACACATTTAAAACTGTTGATTCCAGAGCCGTTCATGGCTGGGTGTCCAAGAGAGCATAATCAGTCTTGCTCTCAGTGGGTGAGAAGGTTAGTCTTCCCTCCCCCTCATCACTCAGAGTAATGCTAGCTAACATGGGCCTGTGTTAGCTGATGTAGCAGGATTGGCAGTTTGCGAACTCCAAATGTGATGAGCTGTCCAATGACGCCACATTATTGGCCATTAAAAAGATGCAGTGGCGCTTCACATGTCACGCAGGAATCATGTGCTAGCCTTCACCCTCCCATCTTTGTAGCATTGTGCAATAAAGGCTAGTGGGTGGGAATTGGTTTTTGGGGTAAAATTGGATAAAAATAGCTGATTTTCTGCATTTAATATTTCACTATCTGTGCACTACTGTATTACTGTATTACTACTTTTATCTCCCAAAAAAATGATGAAACCTAATAATAAAACATGCAATTGGTCAGTGCTGTGGACATGCTGACAATATCCACATTATTCTCAAAACAGCTAAATGTAATTTATCATGATAAGTCTAATATTAATTGTATTAATGTGTTGTATAATTTGTTGTCATATCACCAAACCCTAAAATGAAAACAAAACTCTCTTGCAGCATCTGTAGTATTCCTCCTGCCAACCTGGCCAGCAACTTCTATCCTAGGTTTCTCTCTCTCACTCAAAGCATGTAAGGGAAGTTATTTTAGGAGGGATGGCGTGCAGAGCACAGACAGATTCTGCTTTGCTTAGAGAAGAAGGGAAGACTATTGAATGTGAAATATGTGCATCAGTGCTTCTACACAACAAAATGGACTTGAGTGTTAAAAGCTCTGAAATCCTCAGTTGTTGACTTATGTTCTTTTCCAGTGAACATTTTTTACACATCCAACTGGGTGCAAAATACAGAACTTTAGATATTGCCCCCATCCTCCAGGGGCTTCAGCTAGCTGTGTGAATCAAGCAAGGGGAAACAGTTACCTAGACAACCCACCTACAGCATAACAATCAAATGCTGCTAGGTCTTAAAGTACACTCCTTTGAATGAATCACCTGACATTTAGCATTGTGTGTGTGTGTGTGTGTGTGTGTGTGTGTGTGTGTGTGTGTGTGTGTGTGTGTGTGTGTATGTGTGTGTGTGTGTGTGCGTGTGTGCATGTGTGTGGGTGTGTGTGTGTGTGTATGTGTGTGTGTTTGTGTGTGTGCGTGTGTGTGTAAGATCAAGAAAGAAAGTCTCTGAGATGAGACACACAAGCACTTAGCGGAACTAACCAAGTTGCTTACTCAGTACACTCAGGCAATCACATTAATGTGTCAACTGCCTCTCTGTTCACCTACAGTATTTCACAAAGCAGAGGAGCTTACTGCTGCATCTATCTAGTGCTTAACCCCTTTTACTCTGTATGTGGGTCCACACTTTAGTATCTCACTCTCATAATTATTAGTCTTAAAAGGGGAATTCTACTTTCAAAATGTGTGCATAATTAATTGGTTAAGATGTAATCAAAGTCATTCAGAGTGGTTTGATGTGAAATGCTCTGTTCTAGAGAAGCTTACTGAGTTAGAATTGTTCACAGTGGTGATGACTGGAACCAGATGTTAACTTTTAATGTCTCTGTTGCCTAATATATGTATATTTAGCTTCCATGCTAGAGAGGAAATCTGTGAACCACACATATGAATAAAAATGAGCAAATGTAAACAGAGAATTGTACAGATTTCTGAAATGAATTATAGATTTGCAGTTCATAAAATTACGAGTGTAGTGTTGTATTCACATACGATTTCTTATCCTCATTATCAACTTTATATAGAAAAACTCAAATGACATGTGTAAGTTCACTGGTCCTTTTTCTATGGCAATTAAAATGGCTGCATTTACATTGTAGACATCAGACCACTGGCTCCCATCACCACCACTGTGAAGAAATCTGAGTTGGTAAATTACTCTACAATAAACAATTTCATATCAACTATTCTGAATAACTTCATTTACACCTCAATAATAGTTACGCAGATTTTTTTTAAATGCCCCTTTAAGAGTAAACCAATAATAATAAAGATTGATGCCCTAGGAGTGCATTACGCGTACACTTCAGTGACCAGTTAGCTTCCTGTAGCCAACAGGATCACTCTCAGAAACAGCCCTACACAGGTGGTCTTTGTATGTTTACACTGTATTAACATTAGTGAGTTCAGAGATGTTATGAGCCCAGTCTGAGATGTTATGAGCCCAATCAGTTCCAACAGTGGAACACAGATGCAGGGAGAGCAATGGAAACTAACTCAGCTGTCTGAACTAGAGTTTCAAGTGTTAGTGTTCAAATTCGCCTGGTATGACACAGCACCTGTAGTTACTAGCGCTGTTGATGAACAGTGAATCAGTGAATGGTACACAATGGGGATTTCAATTGTGAACACCTGCAGAACAGAGCAACTCAAGCCCCCTCTCTCGCTCTTTTTACTACCTCCTGCTCTGAGACGAGACAAAGGAGAGGTGGTGTGTGAGGGAGAGAGAGAATAGGAGAGAAAAACGAAAGAAAGAAGAAAGACAGTGGTAAAGAGAGTGATATAGCCAAAAAGAGAGAGAGATAAAAGATACACAGAGAGAGAGAGAGACAGAGAGAGAGAGAGAGAGAGAGAGAGAGAGAGAGAGAGCGCAAGAGGTGTACTCACCGTCATAATTGACTATGATGATGGCGAGCATGTAGTCCTTCCCCAGCATGGTGAGGTAAATGTTCCCTGAAGTCTCCTGAGGTTAGCTGAGACACATTCCAGTCCAAACTGTCCCACCGTTTGTCTGCACTCACTCACACGCCGGCCGCTGCATGCAGTGCCAACCAGCCGGGGACACACTCGCATGCCAAGCGGATTACAGGATCTCTACTCCTCTTTTTCTCTCTTCTTCCTCTTTTGATTCCCTTTCTCTCACTCTTGCTCTCTCTTACTCAGCCTTGATTGCTCAGTCACCTTCCTCTTTATTAAACTCCTAACTAACAGCGGTCAAAACAAAATCACCTCTTTGTCTCACTGGTCAGCTTCTCCTTCTCCCTCTATGCCGCTCTCCTTCTCTTACCTCTCTTCGGAGTGATGCTGGTTGCTGCTGCCCCTCCCCTCTCTCTGTGCTCTTTGGATTGTGTTCAGTAACGCCTGCAGCGACAAGCCCCCCCCCCCCTTCTCTCTCTCTCTCTCTCTTTCTCTCAACTGCTCTCTCTCCCCTGGCACTGATGGTGATGCCTTAAGGACGACTGAGTATCAATCAGAGGAGAAAAGCTCCACCTGAAATCACAGAAGACATACAGCCCACACTGAGCAAGCCTGAAAAGGTGAATCAGATAACAATTTTTTAAGAGGGAATATTAATTGTGCTATATAGACCTTTTTTGTCTATGAGAATGTAATAAGATTGCATTCAATTTCTAACACAGCACATCTCTCCTTGACAGGAGAGATTAGTGACACCAATCTGGCCCACACAAAGAGAGAGGAAGACCTCCATCTGTCAAATCACCGCAGGCTGGGGATCACTCCCGACTCCTTTTCTCCGGCATTTTTCAAAGCCCAGCCCCAAAAATATACATGTAATATGAGTTGTTTGGTCATGAACAGTACACAGGAGAAAACCACCGTAGAGCATGGATAATGTGCAAAAGCTGCTGTATATAATGTCTTCAGCTGTTTGAGTCTTAGAAGAAATATATGCATACTTTTCTGCAAAATAGGCAAAAGGAACAGAAAAAAGAAAAAAAGGGATCTGAAGCATTATCTCCTTAATAAAATGGGCAGAGGGTGTATGTGAGGAGGAAAACACTGGTCCACCTTAACTTGTCACCACGTCCATAGTC
Organism: Pygocentrus nattereri; assembly: GCF_015220715.1. Classification (NCBI taxonomy): domain Eukaryota; kingdom Metazoa; phylum Chordata; class Actinopteri; order Characiformes; family Serrasalmidae; genus Pygocentrus; species Pygocentrus nattereri. The sequence continues at coordinate 22,462,136 of NC_051226.1, read as the reverse complement.
CGTCATGGCCCAGCCTCCACTTGCGTCATCCATCTCGCCGTCTGCTGGTTGCCATAGTAACGCCGGTTCCCTGTCGAGCGTCTGTATTTTTCCTGAAAGCTGCAAGAAGAGCGGAGCTCTGTGGAAGCCCGTTTACGCCAAATAGAGGAGAAATAAATGGCAACTGAATGTCAAAAACCCTGACTTATGTCTTTTTATTTCAAAGAATGACTTACTATTTCCACATACTGACTTTGACCTATTATGTCTTTATTGTAACGTATTATGTCAAAACAATAACGTAGTTAGTCTAAATAAGGATGCCTAATTATTTGACATACCAAAAGCATTTTCTTATTTTTTTTACTTACATTCTCGATTTATCATGTTGAAATAAAGCCTTATTTTCTCACAATTTGTAGTTACTGTCTTTTAATTTTGACAACATGCTAACACACGATTTTGAATTAACGAGTGATTATGTCAATAACTCGAGAAATTAAGTCAAGATTTCAAGCAAATAACTGCTTTTTTGAGACATTAAGTCGAAATTTCAAGTTTTCCCAAACTTCTGACAGACAGAGAGGGGCCGAACCTTCACACTGGAGCAGCCGTTAACTGTACCTCACACTGTCACTGTACATGAAATAAAACATATTCAAAACCTCATCAAAACACAGAACTGTCGATAGACAGAGCTAATTTAAAGATTTTATGTCACAGACATCTTGTCCCTCACCTGTAATTTGCGCTATTTTGTGTGCGAACATGCTTTATGTGCATCACCATCGCCGCAAACACGACCAAACAACATCACAGCGCTAAATATAGCCACACCAGACCATATGAATCAAACTCAGATTAGCTTCTGCAAGACAGGACGCATAGTCGAGCACAGTGCTCAGAGCCTACACATGCGAACATGGCGGATGACAAGGTTTGAGGCTCTGTCTTCATTTTATGAGCTTATATAGTCGCTGTGCGTAGTTTTGGGTGAAATGGCTAAGATGTAGTATTTTTGTGGCCTTTTCTGTTTTCGTGGTGTGGACTTTGTAAAGCCTTTTTATCACAGAAACAACTTCTCCGGTAGTTTTAATTCGCGGTGTTTATAACGGTGAGGGTGCCTGGTGTAACGTCACTGTAGTAAACTGTAAATTCTCTTTTTCACGCGGTCTCAGTTTAGTTTTCCTGCTACCTTACACCTTTTTTCTATACCTAGTGCCTTCTCTGTGCCTTTACGTCTGTGACTGTGTTTGAGTGCAGTTTTCCTGCCTCTGGCGTGTTCGTGAATGTTTTGTGGTCTTGGTCCTTTGGCGCACCCTGAAGTGACTCATAGCACAAAGCCGTTTTTCCACCATGCTGGCTGGCTGGTATGGCAACATACACTCGCCGAGCACTTTATTAGGAACACTGTTCTAATACTGGGTAGGGTCTTTTGCTTCCTTTGCTTTCCAAATAGCCTAAAATGTTTGTAGCTTGAATTCCACAAGATGTTGGAACATTCCTTTGAGCCTCCGCTCCATGTTGATATGATGGCATCATGCAGTTCCTGCAAGTTTTTCAGGTCTACTTTCATGCTGCAAATCTCCTGTTCTACCACATCCTAAGGTGTTACACTGGACTGAGATCTGGCCAAACATTGAACTCATTGTCATGTTCATGACACTGATTTGAGACCACTTTTGCTGCGTGACATGGTGCATTTTCATGCTGGAAACCGAGTAAATTGTAGTCTTGAAAGGGTGTGTGTGCTCAGCAACAGTACTCAAATAAGCCGTGGTATTAAATAAATAAGCGATTAATTCGTTTTAACTGACCCAGAGTGTGACAAGAAAACATGCCCCACTATATTACAGCCCCTCCACCAGCCTGAACTATTGACAGAAGGCAAGTTGAATCTGTGGATTCATGCTGTTGGTGCCAAATTCTGACCCTACCGTCTGTGTGCCTCAGCCAGAATTTAAGATTCATCAGACCAGGTGATGTTTTTTCAGTCTTTAGCTGTCCAGTTTTGGTAAGCCTGTACCCCCTGCAGTCTCTGCTGTCAGTTCTTGGCTGACAGAAGAGGAACCCAACATGATTGCTGTTGTAGCTCGTCTGCCTTAAGGTTTGATGTGTTGTGCATTCTGCAATGTGTTCTGCTCACCCCAACTGTACAGAGTGTTTTTTTGAGTTACCATAGAGTTCCTGTCAGCTCGAACCAGTCTGGCCATTCTCCACTGATTAACAAGGCATTTCCTTCCCTAGAACTGCTGCTCACTGGATGTATTTTCTTTAGTGCACAATTCTGAGTAACTCTAGAGACAGTTGTGAATACAAATCCTGGGAGATAAGCAGTTATAGAAATAATCTAACCAGTTTGGCTGGCACCAGCAAGCATGCCACAGATAATCACTCCGATCACAGTTTCCCCCATTTTGATGGTGGGTGTGAACATTACCTTAAGCTACTTGCGACATTGTATGCTCTGCACGGCTGCCACACGATCAGCTGATTAGGTAATTGCATGGATCAGAAGGTGTACAGGTATTCCTAATAAAGAGCCCAATGAGTGTATTTCAGGCAGTTTTTCCAGTAAGGGTACTTACCACAGACATGCCACAGATCTCTGCTTCATACTAGCTGGTATGGAATCAAAGATGTGAGCAGTGCATTCTTTCCATTCTGCAGCTGTTTTTGTGATTGTTGAGTAACAGATGCTAACGTTTCCAGCTTGTCTGTGTGCTATTTGTGTTTTAGGATCCATTCAGGCAGTTGAAGGATCTAGCCCTGCTTAAAGGCCAGCTGGATGACATTCAGCGACGAGTGGAGACTGAGGTGCAAGCTGGACTTCCACAGGTAAGCTGACCTCTTTTATAACTCATACACTAATAAATAAAAAATGGCATATTTTTCCCCTTACCTTAAATGTAAGCCAAGACATGTTTGGTGTCAAAAGTTTGCTTAATTAGTTTTGCAGTAGAGCTACAAGGAAAATGTAGTTAAAAAGTAATGGAAGTTTACAGTTCCCTCCATAAATAATGGCATGTCTGGTAAACATGAGCGGAAAAGGCTGTAAAATGATATTTATTCCTTAACCTCTTAATCTTTCATTTAAAATAGCAAGAAAAACTTAAGCTTTAGTAGAAGTACAGCGAGTGTGGAAAACAACCCTTATTAGAAAATAGTTTTCTCTCATCTGTGTGTGCCACCCATTTTTTAATACTTAGTACTGCCTCCCTTTGCAAAGATAACAGCTCCTAGTCCTCTCATATAATGCTTAATGAGACTGGACACCACATGACAAGGTACCTGAGACAATTCCCGCTTACACAATCTCTGTGTATTCAGATTCTGAGATGGACTGTGGACTTTTCTTCAGGTAATCCCCTGAGTTTTCTATGGGGTTTAGGTCAGGGGACTGGGGTGGCCATGCCAAAACTTTAATTCTGTGGTCAGTGAACAATTTTTGTGTTGATTCGGATTCTAGTGTTTGTTAGCAATGTTGGCCTAACTGCTGCAGTTCTAAACATGCAAAATTTGGACGTCAGACATGTGTTGGCTGATTGACTACGTCTGCTGTAAGTGGAAAATTTTCACCAAAGTATTCCTTTAACACAATGAACGTGTTACAGTGTCTAAGATGGCAAATGTATGTAAAATGACTGCCATTTAAGTTTGAGTACTACTGATTTCTTTTCACTTACAATAAAATATAGGGGGGTGGAGGTTGTCAGGTAAATATGGACATGGGTAACCTGTGGTGTGTAAAACCTGCTGTTTTGTTTCAGGGCGGGAGTCTGCTGGGCTCTCCCTTCCTCAAGGGCTTTCTGGCTGGATACATCGTAGCGAAGCTGCGCTCTTCAGCCATTATGGGCGTGCTTGTGGGAACCTGCACCGGAATCTATGCTGCTCAGAACTTTAATGTGCCCAACGTTGAGCAGACCACGAAGGGCTATTTCAGCTCCTTTAGGAAAAGCAAATAGAATCGTGGTCACAGCTCAGGGTCGACAAAAAAGTCAACGAATCATGCATCTCAAATGTCTTTTCCTCACCTCAGCCTTCTAGGAAGCACTGCATTGAAGACCATGCAGTTTTCCAGTATATTGCAGTGCAGAGTGGCTGACGTAAATAATGGGACATAATTAATTTTCCATAAAATTGAACTGGGAGCCAATATGAAAAGGTTTTTGTTTAGTGATAAACTGGCAGCTCAGGGATGAGTTTCCCCAAAGTCTTGTAACATTGATAAAACTGATGTTCTACAATCACATCTTTGTTACTCTAACTGATACTTAAAGTGGTGATCTGAACATACCGCTTCAGTCCTTTTTGGAAACCGATGCCCTAAAGTTTACCATAAAGCCTTTCTGGTGCTTTAGACAAAGATTTGGTCATCTTTCTCCTTTTAAATGTCCAGGAATGTCATATCTAACATTCTGGTCAACCTCTACAGAACTCTGCAGTGCAGAGTGGTTGAATTATTCAGCGTCCTCCATGCCACCAGTGTCTAATTGCAGCAAAGTCAGCTTTGATTTGTGCCTTTTTTCCTTCCAGCGTAGCCGATAGGGCGATGACCTGGCTTGTGAGTGCTGTACACAATCAGTATCACCTTTCAAACAGTGGATCAAAGAGCAATTAAGCATTTTTTTGCACTTTAGCCTTGCTGGATTTGCTGAGATGGTAGCTAATAAAGTATCCATGAAATGTTGGCAAAAAAAAAAAAAAAAAAAGGTTATCAAGGATCATACAAATTGACTGCGATGCAGTTAATTTCAGATGACACTTTGTTAATCCAGTGCTAAACAGTGCTTTGATTATATCTCAAGATATAAAGTAAGCACCTTTTTAATTTTTTTTTCTTTATGCTTAGTTGTAAGCTCTTCTTTTGAATGCCATACTCTTTTGTCATTTGGTGTTATTTATGTAGATCTGTTCTGAAATGGGTACCGTTACATCATGTTGCATGACATTTTTCATGTAGTAAGACATTCATATGCATAAATATGTTCAATGAATGAAGTGTATTATTCGTGTACTTTTTGACTTGCTATATATAACATTAGGTCGTTGAATGAATGAACTCATTTCTTAGAGAACATACCAGATTTATGGTCCACATTACGAATGAAATAAAAACAAATTTCTAACTTGTGTGTTCAGTTTAACTCTGTCCACAGAACAATTTTATGAGTTCATATGAACATTAATACAAAAACACACAAAGGTCTGGTGGGTGTGGGGGAGGGGAAGTTGGGGTACAGCAGGAGGCTAACGCTCACATACAGAAATTCAAATATAAATCTCTGCCTCCACTTCAATTTGCACAGTTGTTAATATGGTAACATTAATATGTAATTTTAAGGCTAACATTTTTCATCAAATCATGTTCTTACATAAAAATGATATTAAATCTTACCCTACTAGAAATATATTGTTTTTGTTCTTCAAATGCTTATTTTTTCACTAGTCCATTGATTGTTCTGCATAATAAATAATGATTACGAACAATAAAAATAGGGTTAGGGTTAGATCCTGATCTGCACTGCTGTCAGTCGTCCTGTAATCACTGTTATCGGGAACTGAAACAACCACACGTTTCCTCCTTTCTGAAGATTTATGTAAATCAGTCTAAGGTTGTTTAAATGAGGCATGTCGAAATGAGATCCTCCCTGTCCACAGTTTAGAGTTCCTCTTTAAAAAAATATTCATTTTAATTATTACCCATCACATGCTCTTCATTTATGTGAAGTCCTAGAAGGCCAAAAGATTTGACTTCAAAATATGCTTACTGAGCTGTGCTTTGACCATGTGCTGCAAAAGTTCATTTACTCACATAGCAGAAAATAAAAGTAGAGTTGGATAAAAGAGTCCATGAAAGTGAAAAGCAGTCTATAGGAGGTTTTATATGATTTTATATTTATATGTTTCTTTGTCATTTGTAAGTGACATACGCCCATAGAAAGGTGTTAGCTTTAACCTCTAGGTTAAAGTTTTTATATGGATCACCTTAATAGTGAAAGTTAGCTCATCTGTTGGTCAAAGCATGCCTACATTTAATTAGTAACCCAATCAGTTGTTGTCAGACTGGGTAGATAATTATACCCATGGTGCACCTGCAAAAGTTCACTTTGTGCTAAAAGCTAGCATGTGAGTTCCTGAAAGTGTCCTGGGACTCTGTGAGAGGTTGTGTTGTTTTATAGTGCTTTTGATGAATTTTTAATATTCTCTTCCTGTTGAATTCTCTACAGCAGTGGTCACCAACCCTCCTCCCGGAGATCTACTTCCCTGGAGAGTTTAGCTTCTTACCTAACACTAATGCATCTGACCCAGCCAGTCAAGGAGTACTGAGGAAGTTATTTAGCTGGAGTAGGTGTGGCAGATTGTGGTTGGAACTAGATGCTGCAGGAAGGTAGATTTCCAGAATCAAACCTTGTGACCACTGCTTTAGGTCTGTCTCTCCGTATGGCTGGGCTGTGTCTTCTTAGTGCTGGAGGTTAGCAAAACAAAGGAACTCTCTTCACTTTCTGTCCCCCTGAAATGGCCCATAACTGCTCGGCTTTGCTGGGGGCCTTAGTGATCTGTGGCTATAAGGTTTCAGTTAGTTTTAATCTGCTATGAAAGAGAAAGCACAGGAATGTCTCTAGTGTTACTGTGATGCACAGCTCAAACTGCAGCACCAGCACTGACCACTGGAATGGATACACTGAAGGGTAAACTCAAGATTCCCCCTGAAGATAAGACAGATCAGCTCTTTTACTTAAGCCATCAGTCAAACCAGCAAACAGACGTGTTGTTAGTAAAAAATTTATTTGAACCCATTTCCAATTGTCGAGGTTATTTATCCTTCTATTTCCTCCATGCGGCATTCCCTGTCATTTCACATGGTATCAAAAATGAAAAGGGTTAGTAATCAATCTTAACTTGATCTTAAATAAGATGTTGACAGAGAAGGACAGTTTCTAGAACTAACCAGTAATCAAGACGATACAGTACAGTCTACTCTTCAATATAACCTCATCTATACAGTTAAGAAGTGATAAGTGAGGATCTACTTGCTAAGGAAGCTGTATTTTTATCCAAGCATCATAATAAATGTATAATGTTAAAGCCCAAGTATTTTGCACTCTGCATCTTAAAGCTTTAAAACTAAAGTAGCATGCATTGTTGTGGAGAGGAAAAGAGAAATGAGAAAGAAATCTTCGTAAAGCTGCAGATTCACATCTTACTCCAAGGCTCCAACTTCTTTGGCTGGAAAAGAAGAGATGAAAATGACCCCACAGACTCAAAGATTGATCTTAATTAATTGAATTACTTATAATGACAACCCAAATAATGTTTTCCTTGCTAGAATAGCTAACATAGGCTGGCATAACTGGTTACCAGCAAAACCAGCACATCATTGCTGTCGGAACAAAAGGTTATCTCATTTTTTGTTGTTTTCCATTTTATTTTATGTAGTTTAAAAGTGCCAGCTGCCTTTTGTGTTGTGTGTAAATTTCATGATGAATGGATCAATGGAAACTGTCCAAAATTCCTTAGAAAAAAATGAGTTACGTTCACTTACGCTAAAGTAAAGGACAGTGGCAAAAATGACCATGCTGGGTGACCAGCTAAACCTGCACCAGTCTAACATAAACCATCTTAGACAAGCAAGGAATTCATCCTGGTCCGATTTGTTTTTCAGCAGGGTTGTTCGATGGTTAAAAAACCTTGTGTGGAATAACACAGTACTAACATCATCATGACTTTATTACCTATTCATAATGATTGAGCTTTACCTTTGCCACAGTCAGCAGGGCCATCTACCATAGAGTCTCTAAGCATGGCTCCGCTCTTGTCCACACACCAGCACTTGTTGGCCGCTTGCCAGCACTGCTGAGCCTCATAATCTCCATTCTCATCGCAGCTGGGCTTGTAGGAGCGCAAGGGGACGTGCACCAAACCTGCAGCCTCCTGCTGGCACGGGGTCAGTTCTGAGGGAAAAATCTGAATTCAGCCTTCCAGTGCAGGAATCTCCAGCACAGCCACGATAACCTGGGTGCTGAGAGCTCTTAGCTTACATAAAGACACAACTATTCAGAAGTTTATATAAAACCAGTTTTGTTGCACGTTACAAAATATTAAATTAAATTAAAATTAGAATGCCTGAGGTCACCAAATAATATGCAGGCTAAATAAATCATCTAGAAATACCCATTTAATGTCTATTTTATGGTATCTCAGTCTACACTGTGTTAGTTATTATTGACTAAAGAAGCCAAAATGATTAGTCACAAGTAGAGGTGGATAATAAGATATTTAAATGTTATGGTAATAAATTTTGTTGCTGTGACACGTTTTTCTGAGCATATTATGGACATCATCCACACTTAAGACACAATGACCAAATGCATGTTGCATTAAAAAGAGAGTATAATTATCTCTTGTTTAATTTGGGTTTCTGATGGCTATTTTTGAATGTGCCACTATTGTGTACTGTCTCAGTTATGAGTCAAAACAGTGTGATTTGTATCATATTTTGCAAAATGGTCTTTATTGAGATATACTTTAGCTATATCATCCACTGCTAATGACATGACAATGAAGCTAGTGTATATAAACATGAATAAGCAGATGCAGTGTGGTGAAGGATGTGGACATGTGTTTACCTTTTTTGGGAGCAGGAGTGGACGGGGCCTGGAAAGAAAAGCAAAATGTTAGAACTGCTACAAAATGCAGTGCAGACGAAAGATAAAACAGGATTTCTCAGTAAGCTGGATAACTTAAGCCTAAATTTGAGGATTGTCCAAAAGGAATGCTACTTTTGGCCAAAGGTAAAAAGGCTAACCGAAAAAGTCCTGCTTCGTGAAACAACCCCCTAGACAGAGAACCACTAACATAACCAAAACTATGGCTGAATCTCAAATCGCTCCCTACTCCCTATATACTGCTCTGCATGGGCCCTGAAAAGATGGCTCCAACATCCAAATAATGTGTCACAAGAGATAAATGCTCAAGAGATTTTGGGATTCAGACATGGGTTGACTGTGAAAGCCATGCCTTTGTGACTTATTTAGCGGAGTACCTAGGGAGTAAAAGCCATTTGAGATTCTTCATGTGCTTTCTTAGAACAGGGTCCAGGAACGCTCCTCATCCTGTATGGTATTTTAGCTCAATGCTGCCGCCTGGCAGCTGAGTCCTGTAATAGCAACACAGCAAAAATCCCTCTCACCTTCTTCTCAGGGACAGCTTCGTCCATCAACAGAGGGAGGGAGTTCATGGGCAGTGCCATCTTCATGGGGCTGCGCATGACTGAAGAAAGAAAAGCAAGTGAAGATGAAGTTTTAATTATATTATTTATATATATTATATATTATATTAATTATATTAACAAGCAAAATCTCAAATTTAGTTAGGAATGCCTGATCATTTTTGTGTTTATATCTGTATTGTTGTTAAAGCCAAGTTCAGTATATACCAGATGTTTTCCAGAATCAGGATAAAGCAAGAAATAAGCAACTTTTTAAACATTACATTCATTGTTAAGTGTAACACCAACTTGCTTGGACTGCATGCCCTGAACTTGATGTGCTTTCGGCTACAAAACAAGAAAGGATTCTTTTGGACAATTTACAAATTTTTGTAAAAAATCTCCACATTTTCCAGTCTCTTTTGGAAACACACAAAGTGTTGCTTATTAGTTCTTAACTGCAGCGCCCTTGAGTGAACACTCGCGTCCACAGGCAGGGTCAGTGGGAGCTGACTGACCTGAGGCCCTGCGGCCGAGCTCCTCCAGACGGACAGAGTGGCTCTCCAGAGTGCTCAGCCTTTCCTTCTGGTTGAACAACATGTAGGTGGTGAAAGCCTGGCCTGCGATGAGGAGAGTGGCGAGCAGGGTCAGTGCCGTCACCTTCAGAGCCTGCTTGTTGGAGCTCCTAAAACAGGAAATGAGAATACGGTTGAATGAATCTCTCACACTGTCAGCCCTGCTGTACCCTGTCGAAATGGACAGTTAGAGCTGAGAAAATACATTTAAATTGCTACTGAATTTAACTGACATGATTGTCAGGATTATTTTGGTTGGACTGTGCTCACATCAGCCCAGCTGTTCATTTACATTTACCTTATTCAGTTGGCTTGACTCTTATTCACAGCAAAATGTGTGAGCAGTGGAGGCCGAATGTAACTGCTAAAATAAATGCAAATGTAGCTTCTCTTTAACAAGCAAAAATGAAAAGCAAACGTAAAGACCGCTGTGCTTAAACATGAAGTGAGAATGAGTTCCCTGAGATACGTATATATAAATGCCTGAAGAGGCAGGTCAGAGGGAACGGTAGCCAATTTAGACAATATATAGACCCAATAATCCTTACATTTAGATAAACTGCTCTAGGTAGTTGTTTTCTCATCTTACTCCCGGATTTCTGCTGTGGCAGAGTCATGGGGACCTTACGCATGGCTTCTTTTTCCTTTTTTCATTTAAAAGACAGGAATCACCAAAGCAGGACAGCAAAAATAAACAAAAGACGGGCAGCCGAATCTCTAATAAAGGTAAATAACAACGCCAACATTTAATCAATAATCGATCAACCATTTAATTAACCCAGGAATTAACTGTTAAAAATAAACGAATAAAACAAAATAAAATCTAAAATAAAATCACCGTAAGTTGTTACATGAGTCCTTTAATACTTTTAAGGAACGCCAAAAAAAAAAAAAACTCATTTTGGAAGCATGGACAGGTGAGTATGTTCATACATTTTGTCTTGGGGAAACTTTTTACACATACTCGGAAATCTCATATTTGGAATATATAAATTTCAAATATATGATGTATATTAGTACATATGGATTTTCCCTATATCCAACCTATATTTGTTACAGATGAACATATATGACAAGCGTGCCAAATTATATGAAACTGGTCGTTTTCAAATATGGGACAATTAATTCAGACGTATTTCAACACACACAAACATATATGACAGAAAATGCTATTCATGTATGGATGACATATACTACTCATGTTATGGTAGCTGCGTGTGGTAAAAGATGTTTATGCATCGTCTTGGTTTCTTTAACATACGTCCTAATGTAGTGAAAAGTCATATAATAGTTACATAACTACAAGCTGTTGTGCACAATGTAAGCTATTATGTAAGCTAAATATTGTTCCCTGACCCATCTAAACAATTTCATATTCAAAAGCAGCCATGAATCAGACAAAATACATATGATCCATATATAATGCTTTTATGACCATAATATCTCAGGATTGTCTGTGGGACTGCAGGGCTTGGTAATAAGCTGATGAGATTAACAGGAAGTTGAAATGAAGTGATACGCATGAATTCAAAGTGAAATAGTCTGCATGATTACAGGCCTGCGTTTAGAATCAGATCTAAAAACCCACAAAACACAAAATGCAAGTTTATTTATCTTTCGATCACATCATGTAGTGGAAATTGGCCACTTGTTCAAGCATGAAAAACCTGTAGAGTTTAGTGCTTTGTTCAGCTGACAGGTATGTTGCGCAGTTGTTTAAGCATTCTTAATTATTCTACCATAAATTTGACAAAAACATTTTCCTACAGGATTTATGAGGCTTGTTAACACTAAATGTGCACAATTACAATAAAGAAAATAAAAAAAGAAAGTAAAGAAAGAAAGAAAGGCAAACAGACAGAGACAAGGGGTCTCACCCTGTTGATGCTGTTACGCTGGGAGCCAGGAGCAGGGGTCCATCTTGAGGATCAGACATTTTGGTAAAAGTGACCAAAAAGATTTGAACCCGAAAAAATGAGCAGCTGGTCAAGCTCTCTGTGTGAAGGGGGCTGTGAAAATGAGAAGCAAATCCAGAGACGCTGAAGATGAAAGAGGAAAGTCCCAAAACAGCTGAGACTTTATTCCTGAGACTGGATTCTGCGCTCCTGATTGGCTGAGAGCGGACGCGTCATCAGTTGATAGCAGCAGTGCTGGTTTAATACTAAAGTCTTCACAAACTGCCAGTGTCTCACAGCAGCTGCGTTAACTGGGTTTAAACCGCTTTTCACTGTAAAATCCATCGTTTTTATGAAATATGAAGGCGGTTACCGACACAGTCCACACCGATAATCGACTAAAGGTCTGTTTTATGAAGGTGGAGTGAGACCAAACAACTGCATATGAGGAACGCGATGTAATTCCTGAAAGAAACGATTTTTAACTGAGAAATCACCAATATGGCAATAATCTGGTTCTTGCTCTGTGTTTAGGGATAAACACTGAAAAAGGTTCAGTGGAGAAACACCATTTACAGAAACATGTAATCCGGAACAGGATCCAGTTACGCAGCATAAAGATGAAGTGAAATTACACTTGAGTCGTATTTGCTGCACTGAACTCATTTATCAGCCCATATAAAACTTCACATCACCCTCCTCTTTATCACCTGGTCCCGGTCATTCTCCCAGGCTGATCTGACCAGTTAAACAGGCATCCTTCTGGGACGAGGTACGAGTTCAGGGACCATCACTGCAAGTCATTTCACCTCCTGCTTTTCTACCTGTACATCATCACAAGGAGGTTAGTTCTGGAAGTTAAAGGACGTTTTGGCGTCCAGGGCCAAGTCAAACCAGCGTACTGAGCCAAACCAGCCAGGCAAAGCCACGAGTTTTAGCACAGATCACATACCAGCACTGAGTCTGCTGAGCAGCTGTTTTTGTACCGTCATGGTACTCGACCTGTGTGGAGACCCCCTAGTGGCGCGCTAAGGAATCGCAAGGTGTTACCTTATTTTACACAATCTAACAATGTTTATTTCACGCAGTTAATAATTCCAAAGACTAAACCAGCCGTTAGGGGTGTACTTTGTGTACTTCTGGTGCTGGTCCCAAGCCCGGATAAATGGTGAGGGTTGCATCAGGAAGGGCATCCGGTGTAAAACTTGTGCCAAAACTATCATGCAGATCAGAAATATGATTGCAATACCGGATCGGTCGAGGCCCGGGTTAACAACGACCGCCTCCGGTGCTGCTGACCAGCAGGGTGCCGGTGGTAATTGGACTACTGTAGGTCAATGACCATCAAAGAGGAGAGGAGGAAGGTGGGTTAGAAGGCAGCGAGAGAGAAGGAAAGGCAGAAGTGTGGAGGTTAGAGTAGGGACTCTGAACATAGGCACAATGACTGGTAAAGGCAGAGAGCTTGCAGACATGATGGAGAGAAGGAAGGTAGATATTCTGTGTGTCCAGGAGACCAGATGGAAAGGAAGCAAGGCCAGGAACATTGGAGGTGGATTCAAACTGTTGTATCATGGTGTAGAGAGGAAGAGAAATGGAGTAGGGATAATCCTAAAGGAACAGCTTGTGAAAAGTGTTCTGGATGTAAAGAGAGTGTCAGACAGGATCATGAGCCTGAAGTTGGAGGTTGATGGTGTGATTTTGAATGTGGTCAGTTCATATGCACCAGAGGTTGGTTGTCAGTTAGAGGAGAAAGAGGAATTTTGGAGTAAGATGGATGAAGTGGTAGATGGTGTCCCTAGAGAGGAGAGATTAGTGATTGGTGCAGACTTCAATGGACATGTTGGTGAAGGGAACAGAGGGGATGAAGAGGTGCTGGGTATGTATGGTGTGAAAGACAGAAATGCAGAAGGTCAGATGGTTGTAGATTTTGCAAAGAGAATGGAAATGGCTGTGGTGAACACGTATTTTCAGAAGAGGGAAGAACACAGGGTGACATACAAGAGTGGAGGGAGGTGCACACAGGTGGATTATATCCTTAGCAGGAGATGCCACCTAAAGGAGATTGGAGATTGTAAAGTGGTGCCAGGGGAAAGTGTAGCAAGGCAGCATAGGGTGGTTGTCTGTAGAATGAGATTAGAAACAAAGAAGAGGAAGAGAGTGAAGACAGAGCCAAAGATTAGATGGTGGAAGCTGAAGGAGGAGGATGGTTGCAGGCAGTTCAGGGAAAAATTGCAACAGGCCCTTGGGGGCAGTGAGGAGCTACCTGAGGACTGGGAAACTACAGCTAAGGTGGTGAGAGAAACTGGCAAGAATGTGTTGGGTGTTTCGTCTGGTCAGAGGAAAGAAGACAAGGAAAGTTGGTGGTGGAATGAGGAGGTCCAGGAGAGTATTCAGAAGAAGAAGGCAGCTAAGAAAAAGTGGGATAACCAGAGAGATGAAGGAAGTAGGCAGGAGTACTGTGAGGCTAGTCGCATAGCGAAAAGAATGGTGGCAAAGGCAAAGGCTCAGGCCTATGATGAGCTGTATGAGAGGCTGGACAGTAAAGAAGGAGTAAAGAATTTGTATCGTTTGGCTAAACAGAGAGATAGAGCTGGATGGGATGTACAGCAGGGTAGGCTGATAAAGGATAGAGAGGGAAATGTACTAGTGAGTGAACAGAGAGTGTTGAGTAGATGGAAGGAGTACTTTGAAGAACTAATGAATGAGGAAAATGAGAGAGAGAGGAGGACAACGGGGGGAGAGATGGTGGATCAGGAAGTGCAGAGAATTAGTAAGGTGGAAGTGAGGGCAGCTTTAAAAAGGATGAAGAATGGAAAGGCAGTTGGTCCAGATGACATACCTGTGGAGGTATGGAGATGTTTAGGAGAGAAGGCAGTGGACTTTTTAACCAGGTTGTTAACAAAATTCTGGAGAGTGAGAGGACGCCTGATGAGTGGAGAAGCAGTGTATTGGTCCCCATTTTTAAGAACAAGGGTGATGTACAGAGGTATAAAGTTGATGAGCCACACCATGAAGGTATGGGAAAGAGTTGTTGAAGCAAGGCTAAGGCGAGAGGTCCAGATCAGTGAGCAGCAGTTTGGTTTCATGCCCAGAAAGAGTACCACAGATGCAATTTTTGCATTGAGAGTGATGGTAGAGAAGTACAGAGAAGGTCTGAAGGAGCTACATTGTGTCTTTGTGGATCTAGAGAAGGCATATGATAGGGTGCCAAGACAGGAACTGTGGTACTGTATGAGGAAGTCAGGTGTAGCTGAAAAGTATGTTAGGGCAGTGCAGGACATGGATGAGGATAGTGAGACAGTGGTGAGGTATGCAGTTGGAGTGACAAATGGTTTCAAGGTGAAGGTAGGGTTACATCAGGGATCAGGCAGGAGGCTCCATGGACCATGATGTTTGCAGATGACATTGTAATCTGTGGTGAGAGTAAAGAGCAGGTGGAAGAGAATCTGGAGAGGTGGAGGTTTGCACTGGAGAGGAGAGGAATGAAGGTCAGTAGAAACAAGACAGAATACATGTGTGTGAATGAGAGGGAGGCAGGTGGAATGGTGAAGATGCAAGGAGTAGAGGTCGTAAAGGTGGATAACTTCAAATATCTTGGGTCAACCATCCAGAGCAATGGACAGTGTAGAAAAGAGGTGAAGAAGAGGGTGCCGGCAGGATGGAGTGGGTGGAGACGGGTGTCAGGGCTGATGTGTGACAGAAGGATAGCAGCAAGAGTGAAAGGAAGGTTTACAAGACAGCAGTGCGTCTTGTTATGATGTATGGTTTGGAGACTGTGGCTCTGTCTAAAAGACAGGAGGCTGAGCTGGAGGTGGCGGAGATGAAGATGCTGAGATTTTCGTTGGGAGTGACAAGGATTGACAAGATTAGAAATGAGCAGATCAGAGGGACAGTGAAGGTGGAGCAGTTTGGAGATAAAGCCAGAGAGGCCAGGTTGAGATGGTTTGGACATGTGTTGAGGAGGAATAGTGGATATATTGGGCAAAGAATGTTGGAGATGGAGCTGCCGGGCAGAAGGAGAAGAGGTAGACCTCAGAGAAGGTTTATAGATGTAGTGAAGATGGACTTGGAGATGGTTGGTGTAAAAGTAGAAGAGGCAGTGGATAGGGCAAGATGGAGGCAGATGATCCGCTGTGGCGACCCCTAAAGGGAGCAGCCGAAAGAAGAAGAAGAAGAAGAAGAAGAAGAAGACTTGAAATCAAAGACTGAGTATATCTGGGTTATCGTGAGCCTTTAACAATCACTGCTGGACAGCAGGGCAGCACAGTAGGATTAGAGATCAAACTAAAATTACAGCCTTTCAAGGTGTTAAAGACAGTGGAAATCCCTGATGTGACAACTGACCGCCTGTTTTCATCTAAACATTATTTACACCATGTCGATCAGGGTCACCAACCTTTCCGAAACTGAGAGCTACTTCTTGGGTACAGATTAATGCGAAGGGCCACCAGTT